>NC_057799.1:461977560-462263223 GCF_018294505.1 Triticum aestivum
GAGTCTTGTGGGGAAAAGTGCGCAAACCTCTGCAGAGTGTACAAACTAATCATGGTTAGCCGTGTCCCCGGTTATGGACATCTTGAGTATCTGGTTCTTGGATTATCATGTTGATCTCATCACTCTTAATATAATTTGATTGGGTTTAATGATGATGCTTAATTGGGATTGAGTTGGAGGAACCTTCTCAATGTTTAACAACCACCATGATAGTTAAATAAAATTTATTCCTTTGTTGTAGGGAAAAATTGGCTTTTCGCAAAAACATATTAACCATACTGTCTCCACCAGCCATATATGCATGTAGTGATAGCATTTATCTGTTCATCACTCTTGTGTTACATTGGCAGCATATTCCATGTGCTGACCCGTTTCGGGCTGCAACGTTCATGTTGCAGACTTTTCAAACGACGAGTAAGGTGCCATAGATCGTTGTCTTTCACTCAGTGAAGCCGTTGGAGTTGATGGACTCACTTTATCTTCCAAGCCTTCCGCTGTTATCGATTTTAGATGGCCTTAAGCCATATTTATTGTAATAAGCTCGATGTAATAAGTGTGTGATTTCTACTCTGTTATAAATCCTCAGGTACTGTGCGTGTCAGCATTACCGATCCAGGGATGACACTGATGCACAGAGATTAGGCTGTTTGAGATCTGTTCGCTACAGGAACACATTGTGCACTTCTGACAGTTCTGGGGGCAGTTCCAACTGATAAGCAACAGTACCCACTCTGGAAATAACTGGGAATGGACCAATAAAACTGGGTGCCAATTTTCCACGAGTCTGGAATCTCTTGACTCCTTTCATAGGAGTGACTCGGAGGTATACATGTTCTCTGGGTTCAAAACTGATATGTCGGTGCTTTGCATCATACTAACTCTTCTGTCGAGATTTAGCCAATTGCAATCTGTCTCGGATTTCCTTGACTTGCTTCTCAGCTTCCATCATGAGATCCGTTCCGAAAATACGGCTATCTCCAGTTTGAGACCAATTCAAAGGAGTGCGGCACTTGCAGCCATACAGAGCCTCATAAGGTGACATCTTTAGACTGGTCTGGAAGCTGTTGTTGTATGAGAACTCGACATACGGCAGACAGTATTCCCATTTAGGTCCTTGGGCCAAGGCACAGGCTCGAAGCATATCTTCGAGTATTTGGTTTACTCGCTCAGTCTGTCCATCGGTCTAGGGATGATAAGCGGTACTATATTTTAGCGCTGCCCCCAAGGCTTGGTGGAGACGTGACCAGAAAGCAGAGGTAAAAAGTGACCCCCGGTCGGAAGTGATTGTTCGAGGTACTCCATGCAGACTGACTATTCTGGACACATACAGTTGTGCGAGTTGATCGGCTCGGTATGTGGTTTTGATGGGGATAAAGTGAGCTACCTTGGTGAAGGTGTCCACTATGACCCATACTGCGTCATTGCCCCGCTGAGTCTTTGGTAGCCCCGTGACAAAATCCATGCAGACATCATCCCATTTCCATTGTGAAATGGGCAACGATTGGAGGAGTCCGACTAGTTTCTGGTGTTCTGCCTTCACCTTGTTGCATATGTCGCAACAGGCCACAAAATAGGCAATTTCTTTCTTCATCCCCTCCCATCAGAATATTTGTCGAAGATCTTCGTACATTTTAGTACCTCCAGGGTGAATAGAATACGAAGATTCGTGTGCTTCTGACTGTATTTTCTTCCTTAAATCCTCTTGACTGGGTACACAAATCCTTCCACGGAATCATAGTGTACCTTGTTGATCCTTAGAAAAATCTGAGGTCTGTCCTGCTAACATACGCCTGGCATGTTCCTGTAGGACGGTGTCATCTGGCTGGGCCTTGCGGATCTCTTCCTCGAGGGTAGGAGTAACTTCCATAATATTAGCAAGACCAGCACCAACTATGACCAGGTTGAGCTGAGCAACCTCTTCTTGAAGTTCAGGAGGCAAGGATTCCATTATGGTATTCAGGATGACAGGTTTTCGGCTGAGTGCATCGGCAACCACGTTGGCCTTACCTGGGTGGTAATTTATTCCAAGGTCATAGTCCTTGACTAACTCAAGCCATCTTCGTTGACGGAGATTTAAATCTGGCTGAGTAAATATGTACTTGAGACTCTTGTGGTCGGTAAAAATTTGGCACCTCTTCCCAATGAGGTAGTGCCTCCAAATTTTTAGAGCATGAACCACCGCGGCTAATTCCAGATCATGAGTAGGATAATTTCCCTCGTGTGGTCGTAGCTGTTGCGATGCATATGCTGCCACCTTGCCATCTTGCATAAGTACGCATCCAAGACCCTATCTGGAAGCGTCATAGTACACATCAAAGCTGCGGTAGATGTCTGGAAGAGTCAACACAGGTGCTGTCATCAGATAGATTTTCAGCTCATTGAAACTTTTCTCACAGTCCTCAGTCCATTCAAACTTCGTATCTTTCTTAAGCAGATCCGTCATAGGTTTGGCAATCTTGGAAAACCCTTCAATGAAGCGATGGTAGTACCCAGCTAGTCCAAGGAAACTCCAGATTTGGGATACGGTTGTGGGTGCCAACCAATCGAGCACGTCCTTCACTTTGCTCGGGTCCACGGTTATACCTTCTGCGGACAGCACATGTCCAAGAAATCCCACCCGCTTGAGCCAAAACTCGCATTTACTGAATTTGGCGTACAGTTGATGGTCACGGAGTCATTGTAACACAGTTCTGAGGTGTTCTTTGTGCTCTTCCTCACCTTTTGAGTATATGAGTATGTGATCGATGAACACCACCACAAATTTATCGAGGAAGTCCATAAATACTTTATTCATCATATGCATGAAGAAAGCAGGGGCATTGGTGAGGCCAAAGGACATAACTGTATATTCATAAAGACCGTACCGGGTAGTGAATGCGGTCTTAGGAATATCTTCCTTTTTAATCTTGAGTTGGTGGTATCCTGTCCTTAAATCAATTTTGGAGAATACCTTTGCCCCACTGAGCTGATCAAACAAGTCAGCGATCCTGGGAAGTGGATATTTATTTTTGATGGTGACATCATTAAGCTGACGGTAATCCACACACATACGGAGACTACCATCTTTCTTATCTACGAATATAGCAGGTGATCCCCATGGTGAAGAGCTAGGACGGATATATCCTTTCTGGAGCATCTCATCAAGTTGTTTCTTTAGCTCCACTAATTCCGACGAAGGCAGCCGATAATACTTCTTGTATAACGGTGCGGTTCCGGGCACAAGATCTATTGCAAACTCAAGCTCTCGGTCTGGCGGCATGCCTGGCAGTTCTTCTGGAAATACATCGGGAAACTCACTGACCATAGGAATTAATTCCAACTCACCAGTCACAGCGGTGAAGACCATTTCTTTCTTGGGTATGCTCCTGCAGGCATAAAATTTCGTAGTCTGCCCCTCTTGACTTGTCAAAGTGACTTCTCGGGTTGCGCAATTTATGCATACTTGATATTGGGTTAACCAATTCATCCCCAAAATAATGTCCAACGTTACAGACTCAATGACTATCAAGGAAGTTGGAAAACGGGCTCCGTTGATATTAATTTCCAGATTACGACAGACCAGATTGCTTGTGAGCAAAGATCCCGGGGATTGTACCAGCATATTCTTGCTCAAAATCGAACAAGGAAATTTGTTTTGGGCAACAAAACTCCACGAAATAAAAGAGTGGGAAGCTCCAGAGTCAAATAAAATTATGGTAGGTATGCCATTAACAGAAAACATACCAATGACGACTTCGGGGTTCTCTTGGGCTTCATCTGCGGAGAGGTGATGGACTTGCCCAGTGATGTTTTGCTGGATACGGTATGACCCCATAAAGTTGACTTGTGGTCTGAATGGAGCATTAGTCCTGCCATTCATGGGACACTGTCTGGCATAATGTCCGGTTTGTCCACAACTGAAACAAGAATTGTTGTGCTGGCACTCTTCTTGCACCGGATTGGTCACGACATTCTTGACTTGTGTAGTGGTTTTGTTAACATTCTGCTGCAAATTGGGCTTGTACTCTACCTGAGTATGCTGCCAGGTACGAGCCTTTTGCACTGGTTGCACTTCCTTTCTTAGCTCGAACTTGCGCTTGTGATCGTTATTAGCAGGCCTATTGTCATGTATGGGCTTGTGCTCCCTCTCAGCAATGAGAGCCTTGTTTACCAGAGTTTGGAAATCTGGGAAATCAAACATACTGAGGGTGCATCGGAGGTGTTGCTTTAATCCCCCAAGAAATCTGTCAATCTTTCGTTCTTTGGTGGCCACATCATAAAGGGAGTAACGGGCCAAATGGTTGAACTTTTGCAAATATTCACTCACAGACTGACTTCCTTGGAGGAGCGCGAGAAATTCACGCTGCTTGACCTTCATAATTCTAGTAGGAATATGATATTTCCAGAATTGATCCTTGAATTTTTCCTAGGTGATTTCTTCATCAGCAGGCCACATGGCTTTTGCATTTTCCCACCATATGGCGGCAGCGCCTTCAAGATAATGAGTTGCAAATGGGACTTTGTCATCCTCATTAGTACGAGCAATCTCAAGCTTATTCTCAATGGTTCACAACCAGTCGTTTGCATCCAAGGGATCAATAACCTCACTGAAACTGGGAGGCTTGGTTCTCTGAAAATCTGATAGCTTGGAGTGATGACCGTTCTGATTTCCATTCTGCCCAACCATAGCTTGCACACTCCTTAATATTTCAGTTAGATCATTATTCCTCCTTTCCTCAAACATACACAGGATTTGCTTGGTGGAGGGGGGATTTGGTGGTGGAGGCGGTGGTGGAACGTACGGCTCGGGGGAGTGTCCTGCCTGTCGTGCCGAACGATGAACAGGAACATCCTCACAAGCATCGCTACTGATGCCTCCCCACGTCATCCTATTGTTGGTTTTTCCCAAGACAACGCAACCGAGATGAGCAACATCCAAAATAAAGTGGAGAAAAGCCAACGACAAAACCCGAGAGAAAACGAAATAACGAAGGGAACACGTTGAATAAAAACAGAGTGCCAACATAATTATACATAGACTCATACATGAAAGATAAACGACATGCCAAGTTCAACTACTCTTATACATGAAACGAAACATCATGACTCGTACGACTACATCCGTACATCATCCTGACAACTGCGGATACTCGAACGCTCTACTGCTCTGCTGGTGCTGCGGGGTCCTCCCCTGAAGTGAACTCGGATCCCGAACTGACGACGTTAACCGAAACCTCCGGGTTAAAGGTAACACGACGACGCTGCCTCGAGGGCTCTCCCTCCAGGGCAGGTGCAGGGTGAGGCGGAAGCATCGGGGCTACTGGAGTAGCGAGAAGTGAAACCCAGTCAGCAGGAGCACTGAGAGGATTCACGGTCGAGGTGCCCGAGCTACTCGGAGGAGTAACCGGTGAAATGGGTGAACTAGAACTGGATGGAATGTAAGGAGTAAATCCGATAGACGATGGAGTTGTGAAAGATCTAGTAGCGGCTAAAGCAGTATGGGCACGAGTCAGCTCTCGAGCCAGCTCATGAATCATAAGGTAGCTAGCAGTGAAATAACGAGAAAGGTGGCTAGCAACACTATCAGACTCTGGATCAATGATAGGAAAATGGACATGACCATTGTCGTGCAGGAGGGATAGTAGTGGAAACCTGGGTGGTTCTGCATCCGGCCCTCGTTATAATGAAGCCCGACAAGGACCCCGAATGCAGCAAACTGGACAGCCTGAGAAGCGGTAGAAGCAAAACCGCTCTGAGAGGTATGAGTGTAAGTGCTGGAAGCTAAACTGGTGCGCAGAGTAACCACTGCGTGATACTCATACACTAAGTCTGCTAGACGCTCCCAGTACACACGATAGACTGGATCGTCACCGAGGGGTACAGCCGATGCCACACGTTACGGAGGAGATGCGGCGGCATGTACGACATCAGCTGCAACTGGCACGGATACGGCACCGGAGCCATCTACACTCAAATCCATTAGTAGGTTAGCATAAAAATAAAACAAGTGCATGCAATGCCACAACCAGGTACAAACGCTACCAGCACTCAACTTATATTCTTAACTAACGTCCAGTTAACACGTCGGTAGTCTAGCATGGCCTACAGTCAGAGGCTCTGATACCAAACGTTGTGGCACCCCAGCTCAGAGCAACCGGCTTACCATGTATTGACAGCCCAGAGACCATGTCTTCTGGCAACACACAACATCTTGGTACAGAAAACAACCGCTTTATTGATGCTAGCGGAACAAGGTTCATATTACAACGAGTTGCGAGGCCAAGCGGCACACACGGTGCAGCTGAACAATATGTACATTATTTAGTGAACATAAAGGGGGCCTCGCTCATGACAACTACGCTGCAGCGGAACGACGACGAAGCGGATCTCCATAGCACAGGGACACCGATGTGTACACGATCTAGACTCAGACAGCACTCCTTTCCAACGAGACTTTCTTGAAAGCTGGCATGACACACCAGGTCAGTACATTGAATATACTTGCAAGCTCACAACAAACATAAACATAATGACAAGCAATATCATGATCATGAACCAATTGAATCACTAATGCAAAGTCATATCAGGAATGCAGTGATCATGAGCTCGTGATATAAGTCCCTTGGACTTGCTTACCAAACGGTGATCGCTCCTGGATCACAAACAGACCAACCATCTCGGTCTTTGATCGGGTTACCTCGTAACCAAACGGTGATCTTTCTGAGATCACAAACTGACCAACAACTTGGTCTCCATCATCAAGATGGTTTCTCAACCATCAGCTCCTCAACATTGCAAGGTTCATATCTTAGTGTGCAAAATTAATTAAGCGTTGACCCATGGTGTGACCTACTTTCGAGCGTGTCCGTAACCGTGGACTCGGCTATCGATAGATTGAATACACTCTGCAGAGGTAGCGCACTGTACCCACACCACGGAACCCATGGCCTCGCACTCCCATTCGGGTGGACCAACGGCATTCCGACGAAACCCCTCCATTGCCATGACACTCTCCCGGCCACTCCGACTTACGCCCCAATGGGCTAGTCCTGGGTGGCCCCGTGTCTACCAAAGACACCAACGCCCACCGTCATGGCAAAACATAAACGGTCCCAAACGGGGACAAGGTACCATAACAACAACCGGCACACAAGGTTATGTCTGCTTACCGGGCCTGGGTAACGCACGCCCATAACCTTCCCTCGTTGGAGGCACCGACCAGAGGCATGACAACGGACCGAATAAAGGCCTTCCCATAATGGAAAATATGGTTGCACTGTTGGGTTGGCCGGACCGCGCCCGTGCTCGCTGCGGCGAGCGCCAGGAGGGAGTTAAGGGGGTCGAGATGATGATCGTGGCGAAGATTGGCAAGGCGCGGCAGGCGGGGAAGCGACCACGCGCTCAACAGCGGCTCGGGCGCGTCGCAGAGTGCGTCGGCCGTATGCCAGCACGCCTGGACAAATGCGGTCACCGCGTGAGCTATGACATCAGGCTGCGCTAAGCTTAAACTTCATGTCTGGCGTGTAGTCCTTGGTGGTTTGAGTGGTTACAACACTTTGAGTTGAGCTAAGCGCAGTAAGTTGGAGTTTCACTTCCTGGTAAGTCTCTGCACAGTAACTTTGAGAACTTACTATGGTCAAAATACTAAGAGTTGGGAGCTGGGCTTTGGAGGTTAGCAATCATCTAGGAGGGTAGTGATGCACAAGAAAATTCAGCAGCATTTGAGCAAGTAAAATGGTAGTTGCTGTAGAAACTACCATTTCTGTCCAGAACAGAAAATATTTTCTGTAGCAAAAATGTTCCAAAAAGTGATGCAATGTTTTCGCTCAGGAAGGTGCCCTAGGGTTCAGAGAATATTTGGGAATTTTCCTAGATTTTTGTGGGCAAGAAAGATTGGGGTTGCTTTGGAACACAATGGGCTAGTTAGGGTTTTGGGAGGGAAAATGAATATTTTTCATTTAAGAAAAATATTCATAATATTATTTTGAGGTGGATCAGAGAAGAAATGATGGCTAGAGAGATAAATGAGTCACTTGGGTCAAAGTCAAGGTGGTACCCAAGTGCTTAAGTCCATCTGAAGTGATTCAAAATTCCAAATTCAAATCCAAACCAAATGAAAATCAGACAAGGAAGAGAGGGCAAAAACCAGGCTATCACGGGGGAATCCTACTCCCACCGGGAGTAGGACTCCCCTCTTGGGCGCGCCATGAGACGGCCGGCCCTCCCCTCCTCCACTCCTTTATATACGGGGGAGGGGAGAACCCCATAGACACACAAGTTGATTGTTTAGTCGTGTGCGGTGCCCCCCTCCACAGATTTCCACCTCGGTCATATCATTGTAGTCCTTCGGCAAAGCCCTGCGTCGGTAACTTCATCATCACCGTCATCACGCTGTCGTGCTGAAGAAACTCTCCCTCGACCTCAGCTGGATCTAGGGTTCAAGGGACGTCACCGAGCTGAACGTGTGCAAATCGCGGAGGTGCCGTACTTTCGGTACTAGGATCGGTCGGATCGTGAAGACGTACGACTACATCAACGCTTCCGCTTTCGGTCTACGAGGGTACGTGGACAACACTCTCCCCTCTCGTTGCTATGCATCACCTGGATGGATCTTGCGTGTGCGTAGGAATTTTTTGAAATTACTGCGTTCCCCAACAGTGGCATCCGAGCCAGGTCTATGCGTAGATGTTATATGCACGAGTAGAACACATAGAGTTGTGGGTGATAATAGTCATACTGCTTACCAGCATGTCATACTTTGATTCAGCGGTATTGTTGGATGAAGCGGCCCGGACTGATATTACGCGTACGCTTACGCGGGACTGGTTCTACCGAAGTGCTTTGCACACAGGTGGCTGGCGGGTGTCAGTTTCTCCAACTTTAGTTGAATCGAGTGTGGCTACGCCCGGTCCTTGTTGAAGGTTAAAACATCACACTTGACGAAAAATCGTTGTGGTTTTGATGCGTAGGTGATTCTTGCTCAGCCCGTAGCAGCCACGTAAAACTTGCAACAACCAAGTAGAGGACGTCTAACTTGTTTTTGCAGGGAATGTTGTGATGTGATATGGTCAAGACATGATGCTAAATTTTATTGTATGAGATGACAATGTTTTGTAACAGAGTTATCGGCAACTAGAAGGATCCATATGGTTGTCGCTTTATTGTATGCAATGCAATCGCCCTGTAATTGTTTTTACTTTATCACTAAGCGGTAGCGATAGTCATAGAAGCAATAGTTGGCAAGACGACAACGATGCTACGATGGAGATCAAGGTGTCGTGCCGGTGATGATGGTGATCATGATGGTGCTTTGGAGATGGAGATCAAAGGCACAAGATGATGATGGCCCTATCATATCAATTATATTGATTGCATCTGATGTTTATCCTTTATGCATCTTATTTTGCTTAGTTCAGCAGTAGCATTATAAGATGATCTCTCACTAAATTTCAAGGTACAAGTGTTCTCCCTGAGTATGCACTGTTGTGAAAGTTCGTCGTGCTGAGACACCACGTGATGATCAGGTGTGATAAGATCTACGTTCACATACAACGGGTGCAAGCCAGTTTTGCACACGCAGAATACTCTGGTTAAAATTGACGAGCCTAGCATATACAGATATGGCCTCGTAACACTGAGACCGAAAGGTCGGCCGTGAATCATATAATAGATATGATCAACATAGTGATATTCACCATTGAAAACTACTCCATCTCACGTGATGATCGTACATGGTTTAGTTGATTTGGATCACGTGATCACTTAGATAATTGGAGGGATGTCTATCTAAATGGGAGTTCTTAAGTAATATGATTAATTGAACTTTAATTTATCATGAACTTAGTACCTGATAGTATTTTGCATGTCTATGTTGTTGTAGATCAATGGCCCGTGCTACTGTTCCTTTGAATTTTAATGCATTCCTAGAGAAAGCTAAGTTGAAAGATGATGGTAGCAACTACACAGACTGGGTTCGTAACTTGAGGATTATCCTCATTGCTGCACGGAAGAATTACGTCCTGGAAGCACCGCTAGGGGCAAGACCCGCTGGAGGAGCAACGCCGGACGTTGTGAACGCCTGGCAGAGCAAAGCTAATGACTACTCGATAGTTTAGTGTGCCATGCTTTACGGCTTAGAACCGGGACTTCAACGACGTTTTGAACGTCATGGAGCATAAGAGATGTTCCAGGAGTTGAAGTTAATATTTCAAGCAAATGCCCGGATTGAGAGATATGAAGTCTCCAATAAGTTCTATAGCTGCAAAATGGAGGAGAATAGTTCTGTCCGTAAGCATATACTCAAAATGTCTGGGTATCATAATCACTTGACTCAGCTGGGAGTTAATCTTCCGGTTGATAGTGTCATTGACAGAGTTCTTCAATCACTGCCACCAAGCTACAAAAGCTTCGTGATGAACTATAACATGCAAGGGATGGATAAGACGATTCCCGAGCTCTTCGCAATGCTAAAGGCTGCGAAGATAGAAATCAAGAAGGAGCATCAAGTGTTGATGCTCAACAAGACCACCAGTTTCAAGAATAAGGGTAAAGGGAAGAAGGGGAACTTCAAGAAGAACGGCAAGCAAGTTGCTACTCAAGTGAAGAAGCCCATGTCTGAACCTAAGTCTGAGACTGAGTGCTTCTACTGCAAAGGGGCTGGTCACTGGAAGCGGAACTGCCCCAAGTATTTAGCGGATAAGAAGGATGGCAAGGTGAACAAAGATATATGTGATATACATGTTATTGATGTGTACCTTACTAATGCTCGCAGTAGTACCTGGGTATTTGATACTGGTTCTGTTGCTAATATTTGCAACTCGAAACAGGGACTACGGATTAAGTGAAGATTGGCTAAGGACGATGCGCGTGGGAAATGGTTCCAAAGTCGATGTGATCGCCGTCGGCACGCTACCTCTACATCTACCTTCGGGATTAGTTTTAGACCTAAATAATTGTTATTTGGTGCCAGCGTTAAGCATGAACAATATATCTGGATCTTGTTTGATGCGAGACGGTTATTCATTTAAATCCGAGAATAATGGTTGTTCTATTTATATGAGTAATATCTTTTATGGTCATGCACCCTTGAAGAGTGGTCTATTTTTGTTGAATCTCGATAGTAGTGACACACATATTCATAATATTGAAGCCAAAAGATGCAGAGTTGATAATGATAGTGCAACTTATTTGTGGCACTGCCATTTGGGTCATATTGGTGTAAAGCGCATGAAGAAACTCATTTCTGATGGACTTTTGGAATCACTTGATTATGAATCACTTGGTACTTGCGAACCATGCCTCATGGGCAAGATGACTAAAACTCTGTTCTCCGGAACAATGGAGGGACCAACAGATTTATTGGAAATCATACATACTGATGTATGTGGTCCGATGAATATTGAGGCTCGCGGTGGGTATCATTATTTTCTGACCTACACAGATGATTTGAGCAGATATGGGTATATCTACTTGATGAAACATAAGTCCGAAACATTTGAAAAGCTCAAAGAATTTCAGAGTGATGTGGCAGATCATCCTAACAAGAAAATAAAGTTTCTACGATCTGATCATGGAGGAGAATATTTGAGTTACAAGTTTGGTCTTCATTTGAAACAATGCGGAATAGCTTCGCAACTCACGCCACCTGGAACACCACAGCGTAATGGTGTGTCCGAACGTCGTAACCGCACTTTATTAGATATGGTGCGATCTATGATGTCTCTTACTGATTTACCGCTATCGTTTTGGGGTTATGCTTTAGAGACGGCTGCATTCACGTTAAATAGGGCACCATCTAAATCCATTGAGACGACACCTTATGAACTGTGGTTTGGTAAGAAACCCAAATTGTCGTTTCTTAAAGTTTGGGGCTGTGATGCTTATGTGAAAAAGCTTCAACCTGATAAGCTCAAACCCAAATCGGAGAAATGTGTCTTCATAGGGTACCCAAAGGAGACTATTGGGTACACCTTCTATCACAGATCCAAAGGCAAGACATTCGTTGCTAAGAATGGATTCTTTCTAGAGAAGGAGTTTCTCTCGAAAGAAGTGAGTGGGAGGAAAGTAGAACTTGATGAGGTAACTGTACCTACTCCCTTATTGGAAAGTAGTTCATCACAGAGATCAGTCCATGTGACCACTACACCAATTAGTGAGGAAGTTAATGATGATGATCATGTAACTTCAGATCGAGTTACTACTGAACCTCGTAGGTCAACCAGAGTAAGATCCGCACCAGAGTGGTACAGTAATCCGGTTCTGGAGGTCATGTTACTTGACCATGACGAACCTACGAACTATGAGGAAGCGACGATGAGCCCAGATTCCGCGAAATGGCTTGAGGCCATGAAATCCGAGATGGGATCCATGTATGAGAACAAAGTGTGGACTTTGGTTGACTTGCCCAATGATCGGCAAACCATCGAGAATAAATGGATCTTCAAGAAGAAGACTGACGCTGACGGTAATGTTACTGTCTACAAAGCTCGACTTGTTGCGAAAGGTTTTCGACAAGTTCAAGGAGTTGACTATGATGAGACCTTCTCACCCATAGCGATGCTTAAGTCCATCCGAATCATGTTAGCAATAGCTGCATTTTATGATTATGAAATTTGGCAAATGGATGTAAAAACTGCATTCTTGAATGGATTTCTGGAAGAAGAGTTGTATATGATGTAACCCGAAGGTTTTATCAATCCAAAGGATGCTAACAAAGTGTGCATGCTCTAGTGATCCATATATGGACTGGTGCAAGCATCTCGGAGTTGGAATAAACGTTTGATAGTGTGATCAAAGCATATGGTTTTATACAGACTTTTGGAGAAGCCTATATTTACAAGAAAGTGAGTGGGAGCTCTGTAGCATTTCTAATATTATATGTGGATGACATATTGTTGATTGGAAATGATATAGAATTTTTGGATAGCATAAAAGGATACTTGAATAACAATTTTTCAATGAAAGACCTCGGTGAAGCTACTTATATATTGGGCATCAAGATCTATAGAGATAGATCAAGACGCTTAATTGGACTTTCACAAAGCACATACCTTGACAAAGATTTGAAGAAGTTCAAAATGGATCAAGCAAATAAAGGGTTCTTGCCTGTGTTACAAGGTGTGAAGTTGAGTCAGACTCAATGCCCGACCACTGCAGAAGATAGAGAGAAAATGGAAGTCATTCCCTATGCTTCAGCCATAGGTTCTATCATGTATGCAATGTTGTGTACCAGACCTAATGTGTGCCTTGCTATTAGTTTAGTAGGGAGGTACCAAAGTAATCTAGGAGTGGATCACTGGACAGCAGTCAAGAATATCCTGAAATACCTGAAAAGGACTAAGGATATGTTTCTCGTTTATGGAGGTGACAAAGTGCTCATCGTAAATGGTTACGTCGATGCAAGCTCTGACATTGATCCGGATGACTCTAAGTCACAAACCGGATACGTATTATATTGAATGGTGGAGCTGTAAGTTGGTGCAGTTCTAAGCAAAGCGTCGTGGAGGGATCTACGTGTGAAGCGGAGTACATAGCTGCTTCGGAAGCAGCAAATGAAGGAGTCTGGATGAAGGACTTCATATCCGATCTAGGTTTCATACCTAGTGCATCGGGTCCAATGAAAATCTTTTGTGACAATACTGGTGCAATTGCCTTGGCAAAGGAATCCAGATTTCACAAGAGAACCAAGCACATCAAGAGACGCTTCAATTCCATCCGCGATCAAGTTAAGGAGTGAGACATAGAGATTTGCAAGATACATACGGATCTGAATGTTGCAGACCCGTTGACTAAGCCTCTCTCACGAGCAAAACATGATCAGCACCAAGACTCCATGGGTGTTACATCATTACTGTGTAATCTAGATTATTAACTCTAGTGCAAGTGGGAGACTGAAGGAAGTATGCCCTAGAGGCAATAATAAAGTTGTTATTTATATTTCCGTATATCATGATAAATGTTTATTATTCATGCTAGAATTGTATTAACCGGAAACTTAGTACATGTGTGAATACATAGACAAACAGAGTGTCACTAGTATGCCTCTACTTGGCTAGCTCGTTGAATCAAAGATGGTTAAGTTTCCTAGCCATAGACATGAGTTGTCATTTGATTAACGGGATCACATCATTAGAGAATGATGTGATTGACTTGACCCATTCAATTAGCTTAGCACTTGATCGTTTAGTTTGTTGCTATTGCTTTCTTCATGACTTATACATGTTCCTATGACTATGAGATTATGCAACTCCCGAATACCGGAGGAACACTTTGTGTGTTATCAAACGTCGCAACGTAACTGGGTGATTATAAAGATGCTCTACAGGTGTCTCTGATGGTGTTTGTTGAGTTGGCATATATCGAGATTAGGATTTGTCACTCTGATTGTGGGAGAGGTATCTCTGGGCCCTCTTTGGGTGTTAATCACATAGCAATGTGAACTAGATTACTGACTCTAGTAAACCCTTTGGGTGTTGATCACATGACGATGTGAACTATGGGTGTTAATCACATGGTGATGTGAACTATTGATGTTAAATCACATGGCGATGTGAACTAGATTATTGACTCTAGTGCAAGTGGGAGACTGAAGGAAATATGCCCTAGAGGCAATAATAAAGTATTATTTATTTCCTTGTATCATGATAAATGTTTATTATTCATGCTAGAATTGTATTAACCAGAAACATAATACATGTGTGAATATATAGACAAACAGAGTGTCACTAGTATGCCTCTACTTGACTAGCTCGTTAATCAAAGATGGTTATGTTTCCTAGCCATAGACATAAGTTGTCATTTGATTAACGAGATCACCTCATTAGGAGAATGACGTGATTGACTTGACCCATTCCGTTAGCTTAGCACTCGATCGTTTAGTATGTTGCTATTGCTTTCTTCATGACTTATACATGTTCCTATGACTATGAGATTATGCAACTCCCGTTTACCGGAGGAACACTTTGTGTGCTACCAAACGTCACAACGTAAATGGGTGATTATAAAGGTGCTCTACAGGTGTCTCCAAAGGTACTTGTTGGGTTGGCGTATTTCGAGATTAGGATTTGTCACTCCAATTGTCGGAGAGGTATCTCTGGGCCCACTCGGTAATGCACATCACTATAAGCCTTGCAAGCATTGTGACTAATGAGTTAGTTGCGGGATGATGTATTACGAAACGAGTAAAGAGACTTGCCGGTAACGAGATTGAACTAGGTATCGAGATACCGACGATCGAATCTCGGGCAAGTAACATACCGATGACAAAGGGAACAACGTATGTTGTTATGCGGTCTGACCGATAAAAATCTTCGTAGAATATGTGGGAGCCAATATGGGCATCCAGGTCCCGCTATTGGTTATTGACCGGAGAGGTGTCTCGGTCATGTCTACATAATTCTCGAACCCGAAGGGTCCGCACGCTTAAAGTTACGATGACAGTTTTATTATGGGTTTATGTATGTTGATGTACCGAAGGAGTTCGGAGTCCCGGATGAGATCGGGGACATGACGAGGAGTCTCGAAATGACCGAGACGTAAATATCGATATATTGGACGACTATATTCGGACTTCGGAAAGGTTCCGAGTGATTCGGGTATTTTTCGGAGTACCGGAGAGTTACGGGAATTCGTATTGGGCCTTAATGGGCCATACGGGAAAGGAGAGAAAGACCCCAAAGGGTGGCCGCACCCCTCCCCATGGGCTAGTCCGAATTGGACTAGGGAGGGGGGGCGCCCCCTTCCTTCTTTCTCCTTCCCACTTCCCTTCTCCTACTCCCACAAGGAAAGGAGGAGTCCTACTCCCGGTGGGAGTAGGACTCCCCCCTTTGGCGCGCCTCTTCCCTTGGCCGGCTGCCTCCTCCTTGCTCCTTTATATACGGGGGCAGGGGGCACCCCATAGACACAACAATTGATCCTTGAGATCTCTTAGCCGTGTGCGGTGCCCCCCTCCACCAAATTACACCTCGATAATACCGTTGCGGAGCTTAGGCGAAGCCCTGCGTCGGTGGAACATCATCATCGTCACCACGCCGTCGTGCTGACGAAACTCTCCCTCAACACTCGGCTGGATCGGAGTTCGAGGGACATCATCGAGCTGAACGTGTGTAGAACTCGGAGGTGCCGTGCGTTCGGTACTTGATCGGTCGGATCGTGAAGACGTACGACTACATCAACCGCGTTGTGATAATGCTTCCGCTGTCGGTCTACGAGGGTACGTGGACAACACTCTCCCCTCTCGTTGCTATGCATCACCATGATCTTGCGTGTGCGTAGGAATTTTTTTGAAATTACTACGTTCCCCAACAGTGGCATCCGAGCATGGTTTTATGCATTGATGTTATATGCACGAGTAGAACACAAGTGAGTTGTGGGCGATATAAGTCATACTGCTTACCAGCATGTCATACTTTGGTTCGACGGTATTGTGAGATGAAGCGGCCCGGACCGACATTACGCGTACGCTTACGCGAGACTGGTTTCACCGTTGCGAGCACTCGTTGCTTAAAGGTGACCGGCGGGTGTCTGTCTCTCTCAATTTAGTTGAACCGAGTGTGGCTACGCCCGGTCCTTGCGAAGGTTAAAATAGCACCAACTTGACAAACTATCGTTGTGGTCTTGATGCGTAGGTAAGAACGGTTCTTGCTAAGCCCGTAGTAGCCACGTAAAAACTTGCAACAACAAAGTAGAGGACGCCTAACTTGTTTTTGCAGGGCATGTTGTGATGTGATATGGTCAAGACATGATGCTATATTTTATTGTATGAGATGATCATGTTTTGTAACCGAGTTATCGGCAACTGGCAGGAGCCATATGGTTGTCGCTTTATTGTATGCAATGCAATCGCCATGTAATTGTTTTACTTTATCACTAAGCGGTAGCGATAGTCGTAAAAGCAATAGTTGGCGAGACGACAACGATGCTACGATGGAGATCAAGGTGTCGCGCCGGTGACGATGGTGATCATGACGGTGCTTCGGAGATGGAGATCACAAGCACAAGATGATGATGGCCATATCATATCACTTATATTGATTGCATGTGATGTTTATCTTTTATGCATCTTATTTTGCTTTGATTGACGGTAGCATTATGAGATGATCTCTCACTAAAATTTCAAGATAAAAGTGTTCTCCCTGAGTATGCACCGTTGCGAAAGTTCTTCGTGCTGAGACACCACGTGATGATCGGGTGTGATAGGCTCTACGTTCAAATACAATGGGTGCAAAACAGTTGCACACGCGGAATACTCAGGTTAAACTTGACGAGCCTAGCATATGCAGGTATGGCCTCGGAACACGGAGACCGAAAGGTCGAGCGTGAATCATATAGTAGATATGATCAACATAGTGATGTTCACCATTGAAACTACTCCATCTCACGTGATGATCGGACATGGTTTAGTTGATATGGATCATGTGATCACTTAGAGGATTAGAGGGATGTCTATCTAAGTGGGAGTTCTTAAGTAATATGATTAATTGAACTTAAATTTATCATGAACTTAGTCCTGATAGTATTTTGCAAATTATGTTGTAGATCAATAGCTCGCGTTGTTGCTTCTCTATGTTTATTTTGATATGTTCCTAGAGAAAAATTATGTTGAAAGATGTTAGTAGCAATGATGCGGATTGGATCCGTGATCTGAGGATTATCCTCATTGCTGCACAGAAGAATTATGTCCTTGATGCACCGCTAGGTGACAGACCTATTGCAGGAGCAGATGCAGACGTTATGAACGTTTGGCTAGCTCAATATGATGACTACTTGATAGTTTAGTGCACCATGCTTAACGGCTTAGAATCGGGACTTCAAAGACGTTTTGAACGTCATGGACCATATGAGATGTTCCAGGAGTTGAAGTTAATATTTCAAGCAAATACCCGAGTTGAGAGATATGAAGTCTCCAACAAGTTCTATAGCTAAAAGATGGAGGAGAATCGCTCAAGTAGTGAGCATGTGCTCAGATTGTCTGGGTACTACAATCGCTTGAATCAAGTGGGAGTTAATCTTCCAGATAAAATAGTGATTGAAAGAATTCTCTAGTCACCATCACCAAGATAGTAGAACTTCTTCATGAACTATAGTATGCAAGGGATGACGAAAGTAATTCCCAAGCTCTTCGTGATGCTGAAATCGACGAAGGTAGAAATCAAGAAAAACATCAAGTGTTGATGGTTGACGAGACCACTAGTTTCAAGAAAAGGGCAAAGCGAAGAAGGGGAACTTCAAGAAGAACGGCAAGCAAGTTGCTGCTCAAGTGAAGAAGCCTAAGTCTGGTCCTAAGCCTGAGACTAAGTGCTTCTACTGCAAAGGGACTGGTCACTGGAAACGGAACTACCCCAAGTATTTGGTGGATAAGAAGGATGGCAAAGTGAACAAAGGTATATTGGATATACATGTTATTGATGTGTACTTTACTAGTGTTTATAGAAACCCCTCGGTATTCGATACTGGTTCAGTTGCTAAGAGTAGTAACTCGAAACGGGAGTTGCAGAATAAACAGAGACTAGTAAAAGGCGAGGTGACGATGTGTGTTGGAAGTAGTTCCAAGATTGATATGATCATCATCGCACACTCCCTATACTTTCGGGGTTAGTGTTGAAACTAAATAAGTGTTATTTGGTGTTTGCGTTGAGCATGACTATGATTTGATCATGTTTGTTGCAATACAGTTATTCATTTAAATTAGAGAATAATTGTTGTTTTGTTTACATGAATAAAACCTTCTATGGTCATACACCCAATAAAATGGTTTGTTGGATCTTGATCGTAGTGATACACATATTCATAATAATGAAGCCAAAAGATGCAAAGTTAATAATGATAGTCCAACTTATTTGTGGCACTGCCGTTTAGGTCATATTGGTGTAAAGCGCATGAAGAAACTCCATACTGATGGGATTTTGGAATCACTTGATTATGAATCACTTGATGCTTGCGAACCGTGCCTCATGGGCATGATGACTAAAAACGCCGTTCTCCGGAACTATGGAGAGAGCAACAGATTTGTTGGAAATCATACATACAGATGTATGTGATCCGATGAATATTGAGGCTCGTAGCAGGTATCATTAATTTCTGACCTTCACAGATGATTTGAGCAGATATGGGTATATCTACTTAATGAAACAGAAGTCTGAAACATTTGAAAAGTTCATATAATTTCAGAGTGAAGTGGAAAATCATCGTAACAAGAAAATAAAGTTTCTACGATCTGATCGTGGAGAAGAGTATTTGAGTTACGAGTTAGGCCTTCAGTAAAAACAATGTGAAATAGTTTCACTACTCACGCCACCTGGAACACCACAGTAATGGTGTGTCCGAACATCGTAACCGTACTTTATTATATATGGTGCAATATATGATGTCTCTTACCGATCTACCACTATCGTTTTGGGGTTATGCATTAGAGACAGCTACATTCACGTTAAATAGGGTACCATCTAAATCCATTGAGACGACATCTTATGAACTGTAGTTTGGCATGAAACCAAAGTTGTCGTTTCTTAAAGTTTGGGGTTGCGATGCTTATGTGAAAAGGTTTCATCCTGATAAGCTCAAACCCAAATCGGAGAAATGTGTCTTCATAGGATACCCAAAGGAGACAGTTGGGTACACCTTCTATCACAGATCCGAAAGCAAGACATTCGTTGCTAAGAATGGATCCTTTCTAGAGACGGAGTTTCTCTCGAAAGAAGTGAGTGGGAGGAAAGAAGAACTTGATGAGGTAACTGTACCTGATCGCTTATTGGAAAGTAGTTCATCACAGAAAACCGGTTCCTGTGACACCTACACCAATTAGTGAGGAAGTTAATGATGATGATCATGAAATTTCAGATCAAGTTGTTACTGAACCTCATAGGTCAACCAGAGTAATATCCGCACCAGAGTGGTACGGTAATCCTGTTCTGGAGGTTATGTTCCTAGACCATGACGAACCTACGAACTATGAAGAAGCGATGATGAGCCCAGATTCCGCAAAATGGCTTGAGGCCATGAAATCTGAGATGGGATCCATGTATGAGAACAAAGTATGGACTTTGATTGACTTGCCCAATGATCGGCGAGCCATAAAAAATAAATGGATCTTCAAGAGGAAGACGGACGCTGATAGTAGTGTTACTATCTACAAAGCTAGACTTGTCGGAAAAAAGTTTTTTGACAAAGTTCAAAGTGTTGAATACGATGAGATTTTCTCACTCGCAGCGATGCTTAAGTCTGTCCGAATCATGCTAGCAATTGCCGCATTTTATGAAATCTGGCAAATGGATAAACAAAACTGCATTCCTTAATGGATTCATTAAAGAAGAGTTGTATATGATGCAACCAAAAGGTATTGTCAATCCTAAAGGTGCTAACAAAATATGCAAACTCCAGCGATCCATCTATGGACTGGTGCAAGCATCTCGGAGTTGGAATGTACACTTTGATAAGTTGATCAAAGGATATAGTGTTATACAGACTTGCGGTGAAGCCTGTATTTACAAGAAAGTGAGTGGGAGCACTACAGAATTTCTGAGAAGTATATGTGAATGACATATTGTTGATCGGAAATAATGTAGAATTATTCTGCAAAGCATAAAGGAGTGTTTGAAAGGAGTTTTTCAAAGAAAGACCTCGGTGAAGCTGCTTACATATTGAGCATCAAGATCTATAGAGATAGATCAAGACGCTTGATAAGTTTTTTCAATAAGTACATACCTTAACAAGATTTTGAAGTGGTTCAAAATGGAACAGTCAAAGAAAGAGTTTCTTGCCTGTGTTACAAGGTGTAAAATTGAGTAACACTCAAAGCCCGACCACGGCAGAAGATAGAAAAAGAATGAAAGTCATTCCCTATGCCTCGGTTATAGGTTCTATGAAGTATGCCGTGCTGTGTACCAGATCTATTGTATACCCTACACTGATTTTGGCAAGGGAGTACAATTGTGATCTAGGAGTAGATCACTGGACAGCGGTCAAAATTATCCTTACTGGAATAAGGATATGTTTCTCGATTATGGAAGTGACAAAAGGTTCGTCGTAAAAGGGTTACGTCGATGCAAGTTTTGACACTAATCTAGATGACTCTAAGTCTCGGTCTAGATACATATTAAAAGTGGGAGCAATTAGCTAGAGTAGCTCCGTGCAGAGCATTGTGGACATAGAAATTTGCAAAATACTTACGGATCTGAATGTGACAGACCCGTTGACTAAAATTATCTCACAAGCAAAATATGATCACACCTTTGTACTCTTTGGATGTTAATCACATAGCAATGTGAACTAGATTACTGACTCTAGTAAACCCTTTGGGTGTTGATCACATGACGATGTGAACTATGGGTGTTAATCACATGGTGATGTGAACTATTGATGTTAAATCACATGGCGATGTGAACTAGATTATTGACTCTAGTGCAAGTGGGAGACTGAAGGAAATATGCCCTAGAGGCAATAATAAAGTATTATTTATTTCCTTGTATTATGATAAATGTTTATTATTCATGCTAGAATTGTATTAACCGGAAACATAATACATGTGTGAATATATAGACAAACAGAGTGTCACTAGTATGCCTCTACTTGACTAGCTCGTTAATCAAAGATGGTTATGTTTCCTAGCCATAGACATAAGTTGTCATTTGATTAACGAGATCACCTCATTAGGAGAATGACGTGATTGACTTGACCCATTCCGTTAGCTTAGCACTCGATCGTTTAGTATGTTGCTATTGCTTTCTTCATGACTTATACATGTTCCTATGACTATGAGATTATGCAACTCCCGTTTACCGGAGGAACACTTTGTGTGCTACCAAACGTCACAATGTAAATGGGTGATTATAAAGGTGCTCTACAGGTGTCTCCAAAGGTACTTGTTGGGTTGGCGTATTTCGAGATTAGGATTTGTCACTCCAATTGTCGGAGAGGTATCTCTGGGCCCACTCGGTAATGCACATCATTATAAGCCTTGCAAGCATTGTGACTAATGAGTTAGTTGCGGGATGATGTATTACGGAACGAGTAAAGAGACTTGCCGGTAACGAGATTGAGCTAGGTATCGAGATACCGACGATCGAATCTCGGGCAAGTAACATACCGATGACAAAGGGAACAACGTATGTTCTTATGCGGTCTGACCGATAAAAATCTTCGTAGAATATGTGGGAGCCAATATGGGCATCCAGGTCCCGCTATTGGTTATTGACCGGAGAGGTGTCTCGGTCATGTCTACATAATTCTCGAACCCGAAGGGTCCGCACGCTTAAAGTTATGATGACAGTTTTATTATGAGTTTATGTATGTTGATGTACCGAAGGAGTTCGGAGTCCCGGATGAGATCGGGGACATGACGAGGAGTCTCGAAATGGCCGAGACGTAAAGATCGATATATTGGACGACTATATTCGGACTTCGGAAAGGTTCCGAGTGATTCGGGTATTTTTCGGAGTACCGGAGAGTTACGGGAATTCGTATTGGGCCTTAATGGGCCATACGGGAAAGGAGAGAAAGACCCCAAAGGGTGGCCGCACCCCTCCCCATGGGCTAGTCCGAATTGGACTAGGGAGGGGGGCGCCCCCTTCCTTCTTTCTCCTTCCCCCTCCCTTCTCCTACTCCCACAAGGAAAGGAGGAGTCCTACTCCCGGTGGGAGTATGACTCCCCCCTTTGGCGCGCCTCTTCCCTTGGCCGGCTGCCTCCTCCTTGCTCCTTTATATACGGGGGCAGGGGGGCACCCCATAGACACAACAATTGATCCTTGAGATCTCTTAGCCGTGTGCGGTTCCCCCCTCCATCAAATTACACCTCGATAATACCGTTGCGGAGCTTAGGCGAAGCCCTGCGTCGGTGGAACATCATCATCGTCACCACGCCGTCGTGCTGACGAAACTCTCCCTCAACACTCGGCTGGATCGGAGTTCGAGGGACGTCATCGAGCTGAACATGTGTAGAACTCGGAGGTGCCGTGCGTTCGGTACTTGATCGGTCGGATCGTGAAGACGTACGATGTGATAGTCTGGCTTATTAGGGATGATAGACTACTTATATCAATAAGGAATTCCTTCTTTTCCGGAAGCCCATTCGGACAGAACTCCAAAGTTAAGCGTGCTCAGCTTGGGGTAATTTCAGGATGGGTGACCGACCGGGAAGTTGCTCTCGGGTGTGCACGAGTGAGGACAAAGTGCACAGAAAAGACTAGTATTGATCTGTGGGGCCAGTCTAGATCCCGCCAGGAGTAACGACCATCGGCGGGTGTGTTCGGGGCGTTACATTGTTGTGACACCAAATATTTTATTTGGCTTTTTCAAAACTTTTATTTGATTTGAGGGAGGTGATTTAAATTTTTCTTCTAAAGAACTCTCCCTCTCAAAATATTTTCTTTTATGGCAAGTGTTTTGTTTTGGATTCACCCAAGACTTGGTTCTTGGTCTTGGAGGTTTTTCCCTTTTATTTGGACTCAAAACCAAAATGCTTTTCACTTGGAAAAAATTTCTTTTGAAAACCTTTTTAATGGCCCTATGGTATTTGAGAGATCCTTTTTCCCCTTTCCAAAAATCCCTCTTGCCATGACCTAAGTGGAAATCCACTCCCCTAAGCCCTTCCTCATCTTTGGATCATGATATGCTTCAAATCCAGCGAGTTGAACCTCTCCATATATTTATTCCATTTTATTTCTTATCAAAATTATTTCTGCCTTCTATTCTAGCTCTTGGAGATTTACAAAGGAGCTACCCTTTCTGCTTTGAGTTTTGCCTCCAAACCAATTTCCCTAGCTAGTCCTTTGAACCCTCAACCAAGATCCATGAAGATCCACTGGTCTCCAGTTCAAATTTTTCAAACTATACTTGCTGCAAGTTTGGACCAAATTTGCCAAATTTGATGAAATTCATTCAAATTCTTCTCCTAAAAATCTGAGAAAAATCAGGCAGCCTCTGGGTGCATTGAGAGGTCACCTCACCAAGTCCCAGCTCCAGAAAAAAAATCTTCATGCCAAATCATTTCGTCGAACACCTACTGGACACTGTTGTTGTCATGTTCAGTTAAGTTCAGAGAACAGTTTCAGTGCACTGTCGTTTTCTTCAGTGTTCCTTGTCAATCTCGCTAGTGTCGCTGTGGCGCCTTGCTCCCCGTCCCCTCCCCCTTGTCCTCTGCACCGCACGAGCGCCTGGAAGGTTGCGGGCGTCGGCGACGAGCAGGAGGAGGTGCGCCGCCCCGTGACCGACGGCAGCGGCGGCTTTGCGGCCACCAGAGAGAGGCGCAGCGCAGACGGCACCGTCCCGCGCCGCCCAAGCCACCGGAGGCCGCCGCGTGGCCATCCACTCCCCAGTGCGCGCTGCCACCCTCGTCGTGAACCGCTAGGCACGGAGCACGCTCTCTGCCGCCGCCGTGCCCGTACGGCCGCCCCGTCGAGGACCGGCGCCATTACGCCAAGCCCGACCAAGATTAGCGGGGGAACGGCACCAGTACACCTCTCTGATGCTGCCTGGCCACTTAAGCTCCCTGCCAAGCCATTGCCTCGCCGTAATTGCTCGCCGGAGCGATCCCGTTCACGGCCACCCCCTCGAGTCGCCTATAAATAGAGGCCCCGAGCTCCAACTCGAACCCACACCAACTCTACACAACTCCAACACCACGCCTAGCCACTGGAAGAGCCCCGAGGGAGCCTTCTTCCCCAACTCCGTCCGCCGCGACCCGCCACGGGATCCAGCTCGATTCGCTCCCGTGCGTGCACCTCTACCTCTCAGCCCTTGCCAGTAGCTTCCTTATGCATCCACTCTCCTGACCCGCGCGTCAATTCGGAGTTTGCAGCACCCACCGGAGTTCTCCACCATCGCCCGAGCCGCCGTCCGCCGGAGAAAGTGTCGCCGTCGACGTGGTGCTCTCCGACGACCAAGTCCACCACCCACCAACGCGGAAGGACACGCTGAATCTCTTGGTACACTCCGATCTCCCTGACTCGCCGTGGTTCGACGCCGGCGACCACCGCAGCCTTCGGGCGCCGGCGAGGATTTAAACCTGACATGTGGGACCCCCACGTCAGCCTCTCTGCTTTCTCTCCCTCGAAACGTTTTCTGTTGGCGCCTTCGGGCAAATACGTTTTCTCTTGGGGCTGACGTCTTTTACCCCGAACCGTTTTCTGTTTTCTTAGTTAAGTCCCTGGTTCTTTTCTGTTTCATCACAGATTAGTCCCTGGACTAAAACCCTTATAACTTTTTAATAAAAAGTGATTTTTGAGTGATTCTTTTTCTGTCAGTCTTATATTTTTGTCTAGTTTTTTTAGTATTTATTTGGAAAAAATTGGAACAATTTTTATGCACGCGTTGATTTTTACGTTAGTATACGTTTTCGCTATGCCGTAGGTCCCGGAAGAGGTGACGGAGCCGCGAACTTCGCCGAGCTAGACTCCGACTTCTCCGAACCAGGCAAGCATGTTTGAACCTTTGATATGATAGGTGTTTTGCATGTTTTCTTGAATGGTTGTGCATGGCATATGAGCATCGGTGAGTATCTCGTTGCATGTAAGGCAACTACCCGTGTGTTCCGAAGTTACTATGATCTCTGATGAGAGATGGCCTAGTCATGTGGTGACATGAAGGGCAGTAAGGTGGTACTGTTGTAGCATGCCAGCCTTACGTCTTCCGATAAATTCCGACATTAACGTGGACGGAGTCACGTTATCGTTCTTCCCCCTTCCGTGCTACCACATGTTTTCTGCCAGAATGTGGTTTAGTAAGTTGGTAACCTCTTTCCGTGTACACACCAAATAGAGGGGCCGGGATGAGGGTTCCATGGCCCTAGATTAAAGCCAGTCATCCGGTCAGGGGGCATGGGTGTTTCCGGTTGGGACCGAGAGGGGGGTGCCCCTTAGAGCGCGCGTATATAAATTTGATCCCATGCTACGCGAGGTTGTAGCCTCCCCGTCTCAAGGTTTTTCTTGAACGTTGCCGAGGGTGATTCCTGGCTTCGGAATTTTGAATGGGTGTGTACTGGTTAGATGTGTTTCTTCCAAAACACCGTAAACGGAACTAGTCCCCGTGACTACTGAAATCCGTTGGCTGTGGTTAAAGTACAAACTCTGCAGAGTCAAATCCTTCCGAGTCATCGTATCTGTGGTCAAGGACCGTGATCAGTGAACCCATATCTATGTCAAGTCCTCGTGGTACTTTCCCCGGTAAACAAGCTTGATTGGTATATTGGTTGAACGTTATTCCGTGGATGGACTAACCCTGCTGTTTATTTCATACCTGATTATGCCCTTGCAATGTTTTAAATTCTTGACTTGCTGAGATATCAAGTTATGAAATATAAGCCCTTTATGTGACGTCGCTCAGACGTCCGACTGTGGCATGTTTGTCTTTTACTTTTAATATAAGCCCTTTATGTGATGTCGCTCAGACGTCCGACTGTGGCATGTTTGTCTTTTAATTTCAATATAAGCCCTTTATGTGATGTCGCTCTGACGTCCGACTGTGGCACGCACTGTCAGTTATTTTCGATTTTAAGCCCTTTAAGTGGTGTCGCCTTGACACCCGACTGCGGCGTTGTTATTCTTGTATTTTTCCTCTCGAGGAGTCATTCAGACACTCGTTTGGCCCTCAGTTTTTACTTTGGGATTTCGGGAGGACTACCGCCCGACTTCTCTTTTATTTCCCATGAAATTTTATCTATATGTCTGAGTGCACTTGCTAACCTATTCATATGCATCATGTTTACATTGGTTATATCTTATGTCCGAACTGTCTTGCGAGTACTTTCATAGTACTCACCTGGCTTGTTGATTTGGCCAGATGTTGACGAAGGCGATCTCATGGATGAAGAGTTTGATAGTGAGTCCGACGCCTAGAGGAGTCCCAGTCAGTCCCGTGCGTTCCTGGATATTGGTCACTTGTATTATATACGCTTCCACCACCCGCAATAAGTCTCCTCGAGCCTCACTCCGACGCTCGAAGAGCTGTAGTTTTCAGGAGTCCTATCACCCACTCCGCCGTGATATTTCCACCACCGCTTTTACCGTGAGTTAGTAGTTATGCCACCCCATCCGCCTTTATGTTTTATTGGCGCGCTTGTAATAAATTGTTGAGCAGTCTCCGCTCAACCTTGTATTATATTCAGTACTCCTGGTATTTTATTCTGTGATCAAGATTTTGTCTACCAGTAAGAAGGAATTCTTCTCTACTGGTCCGTAAAAGGGATCGGTCTCTCAATAAATATTTTTATTGTAAAACCGGTCGTGACAAGCTTGGTATCAGAGCCAGGCTGACTGTAGGAAGCCACTAGGTGCGATCGCTAATCGGTTATTAGCGTCTTTTGTGCTTTTCAGCATTTTGCAAATGTAGCTATTTTCTGTTGGTCATCATAAATTTATGACATGACTACTCAGAATTTTTGCCTACTTTTGTAGATGGCTAGCAGCAACTGCGAGACTCGGGTGTTCACTAATGTGCCCGAGGGGTTTGTCAAACTCCTCGTCTCCATCACCAAGCTCGCTATCGGGCCAGCGACTCGTCCGGAATTCACGCTTTACCAGCACAAGCTCAGCGACGACGTGTCTATGCACCAGGCCGTGGTGCAATTCAAGGGAGGACGTTCTGCGTCTCGCCACTTCCGTTTTGTGGGAAGGGCCATGCCTACGGAGAGGCATGCTATGCAGATGGCTGCCCGTGAGGCGATAGCTCACCTTCGGGACATTCTTCCTATGATGAAGACTCGTCGCTACCGCTACCACCCTTGCCATGTGCCATATTCTTGTCACTATGCATTCGCCTGCCATAGGGGAGAGCGAGATGAAGCCATCGAGATGGTTGTTGAGTACCTCAAAGCTCTGGAGGAATCCTTCAACAACCTCGTGGACGATCTTGTGGCTGCCCGCATGGACTTAGTTCGGGGCGGTCCTGCCTGCAGGAAGGAGCTTCTCCACACGGCACCGCCTCTGACATTCGTCTCGTCCTCAACATCTTATGCACCAGCCATTTTGGCCACTGCTCGCCGTCTGCCTACCACTGAGGAGTTCGACCGAGTCATCGCTCCTACTCCAGTCAGAGTTGCACCGCCTGCCGCACATGCACTGCCACCTGTCGCACCCGCGCCATCACCACAGCGCAGTGCTACGCGTCTGGAGCCTGCTAGAGAGGAGGTGGAAGTTGAGTCTCCTGCACCGCTGAGTCTTGCCCTCGGCAAAGGGAAGGACATCGTCACCATCTCCGACAGAGAGCGCCGAGTAGCCGCGCGATGTGTCTGCATGGATGATATGTTTTATCTATACGTTAGTTTGTAGTATTTGTGGACGCTGCTTTCCGGAGGAGTGTGCTAGTCTAAATAACATGTCAGGAATGTGTACGCACATCCTGAGTGTTGTATCGTATGTTTGCGTTTCACGTGTAAGATATGTGCTAAGCGGTCCTTGTCCGTGCGATATCGTTTATGTTTTCTTGAAAAATCTTGAGGTCTTTTAAATTTTATTTTTGCCTTTGCAAGTTTTTCCGAGTACCACACAGTTCTTCTCATGAATTTTGCAAAATAATACCCAGACTGGAAAAATGTCTCGTCCGTGGACTCGTTCCATGCCCAATCAGCCAGAAGAGGTTTATGGAACACAGACCAGCAACAACTTCACTCAGGGACAGTCTAGTCAACAGGACAGCGAAGCAGCCCTATCTCAAGTATGCCGCCTTTTCGAGCAAAGCCAATAGCAACACCAAGAAATGATGAATCACGTCATCAATATGGGGAGCCACCGTGAGCCATATCAACCACACTCCAAGTTGTCTGAACTGCAGAAGACACGCCCTCCAACGTTTGCTCACACTGATAGGCCACTTGAAGCCGATGATTGGCTTCGTGACATCGAAAGGAAGCTGATTATTGCTCAGTGTTCAGATCATGAGAAGGTGCTTTATGCACCCCACTACCTTAGTGGAGCAGCTGCAGCATGGTGGGAAAACTTCTTACACATGCATCCCAGTGAACACAACATCACCTGGGAAGAGTTTAAGGAAGGCTTTCGTGGGGCACACATCCCCAGGAGCATCATAAAAATCAAGAAAAGAGAATTTGATGACCTCAAGCAGAGAGGCATGTCAGTGACAGAATACAACGGTCAGTTTACCCAGCTATCTCGTTATGCCTACGACGAGCACATGACAGAGAACAAGAGGATGGGAAAATTCTTGGACGGCCTGGCACCGGCACTAAGATGCCAACTGGTTGTACACACTTTCCCAGACTTCAAAACTCTGGTTGACAAGGCCATTACCTTGGAGAATGAGCGCCGTAGTCTGGAAGATATCCGCATGCGAAAGAGGGACAAGACGACTCTTTCTTGCAACAACCGAAGCAAGACTGAGGTTCCGAGGAATGAAGCAAGAAAATCCACGACTACTGACCTAAGGCCAACCAGACAATTTCATTCCAGGGACAAGGACTTCACATACCGTCCTGGGGTCACATGCTATGCTTGTGGTGAAGAAGGGCACTATGCCAAACAGTGCCCAAAACTAAGGAACTCGGCCCCCAAGCCGAACAATGGTGGGAATAATCCAGCCCCCAAGCGCAACAATTTCAACCCCAACAACAATCACAGGAAGGGTCACCTGAACCATGTAACCAGGGAAGAAGCGCAGAATGCCCCAGACATCATGCTCGGTACGTTCCCTGTCAACACAGTACCTGCCACGGTTTTGTTTGATTCTGGAGCTTCCCATTCGTTCATTTCGAAGACTTTTGTTTTGCAACATGGTTTTCCGATACTTCCCTTGGGAAAATCTATGATCATCAAGTCCCCCGGAAATAAGCAGATCGCTCAGAGTTACTGCCAAGGAGTGATCATTGAGTTCGAAGGACTACAGTTTCAAGCTAATCTTATCGTGTTGGAAAACAAAGGACTGGATGTCATCTTAGGGATGGACTGGTTGACCACCAACAAGGGATTTATTGACTGTTTCAATCGGACTGTGATCCTCACTCATCATCACGGCAAGACAATAAAGGTTACAGCTCAAGAAAGACCACGGTCACGGCAACCAAAATTGAACAAAGTGGACATTTCAGAATTGAGAAAAGTTCCAGTGGTGTGCGAGTTTCCAGACGTATTTCCTGAAGAACTACCAGGCATGCCACCAGACCGAGAGATAGAGTTCAGCATTGAACTAGCACCTGGCACCACTCCCATCTATAAGAAGCCTTATAGAATGGCACCCTCAAAACTGGTAGAATTGAAGAAGCAGATAAAGGAATTACTGGACAAAGGTTTTATTCGAGCCAGCTCCTCACCTTGGGGTTCGCCAGTATTATTCGCCAAGAAAAAGGATGGGACACTGAGATTGTGTATAGACTATCGAGCTCTCAATATGGTCACCATCAAAAACAAATATCCGATGCCACGGATAAACGATTTGTTTGACCAGCTCGCGCAAGCCAAAGTGTTCTCAAAAATTGATTTGAGGTCGGGATATCATCAATTAAAAGTACGGACAGAAGATATCCCTAAAACAGCATTCACATCCAGATACGGATTATATGAGTTCACAGTGATGCCTTTTGGACTAACGAACGCCCCCGCATATTTCGTCCACCTCATGAACAAGGTGTTTATGAAATTCATGGACAAATTTGTTGTGGTATTCATTGATGATATTCTGGTATACTCAAGGACACCAGAAGAACATGCTGAGCACCTCAGAATTGTTTTGGGAGAATTAAGGAAACATCAGTTGTACGCCAAATTTAGCAAGTGTGAATTTTAGCTAAGGCAAGTTGGTTTCCTAGGCCATATATTAAACCAAGAAGGCGTGGCCGTAGACCTAGAAAAAGGTCAAAGCCATACTTGACTGGAAACCACCAGCCAACGTGACAGATGTGCGGAGTTTCCTAGGAATGGCCGGATATTACAGAAGATTTATTGAAGGATTCTCCACTATGGCAAAACCAATGACACCGTTGCTCAAGAAACACAAGAAATTTGTATGGACGGAAGCATGCGAGAAAAGCTTCCAAGAACTCAAGAAGAAACTAACAACCGCACCAGTCTTGACTGTGCCAGACATACACTAGAGTTTTGAAGTGTATTGTGACGCATCTCGGAAAGGCCTCGGATGTGTGCTGATGCAGGATGGCAAAGTTGTCGCGTATGCTTCCAGACAACTACGGAAGCATGAGGAAAATTATCCAACTCATGACTTGGAGCTAGCAGCAGTCATCCATGCACTCAAGGAATGGAGGCACTTTCTGTCGGGAAATCGTTGTGGAATATATACGGACCATAAGAGCCTTAAATATATTTTCACACAACCAGAGCTGAATTTACGCCAACGACGCTGGTTGGAATTGGTCAAGGACTATGATGTCGGCATTCACTACCATCCAGGGAAAGCAAATGTAGTGGCAGATGCCCTTAGTCGGAACCCCAACCCGGACAACGACGGTCCACAAAACTTGAGGCATGAGTTTCAGCAGGAGTTCGCTAGACTCAACATGGTGTTAGTCTCTGAGGGCACCGTATCAAATCTGGAGATACAACCCACCCTAGTGGAACAAATTAAGAAGGCTCGGCAGGGACACCCCAGCATCGAGGGTATAAAGAGGAAAATGAACCTTGGCAAGGCTTCAGAGTTCATCACAGATAGTGAAGGAATATTATGGTACAGGGACAGACTTTGCGTACCTAACATTGAGGAACTCAAGCAGCAAATCCTAACCGAGAGCCACACCGCTCCATACTCGATCCACCCTGAAGGAACCAAAATGTACAAGGACATTCAGGAAAGATTTTGGTGGCACGGTATGAAAGGGGATATAGCCGCATTTATTGCTTGTTGCGATTCTTGCCAACGCATCAAAGCCGAGCATCAAAAGCCAGCAGGGCTACTCTAGCCAAACAGGATACCGGAGTGGAAATGGGATGAAATTGGAATGGACTTCATCGTTGGACTACCTTGATCGCAACGCGGAAATGATGCCATATGGGTCATCACGGATAGACTAACTAAGGTAGCACATTTCATTCCCGTGAAGATGACCTACTCCACTCAAAGGCTAGCCAAGCTATATCTCTCCCGTATAGTTTGTTTGCACGAGTCCCAAAGACTATAATATCCGACCGAGGCACTCAATTTGTCTCTAAATTTTGGGATCACCTGCAACAAGCTCTGGGCACGCAACTAGCTTTCAGTACAGTGTACCACCCTCAGACTGATGGACAAACGGAACGCGTGAACCAAATCCTAGAGGACATGCTAAGAGCCTGTGTGCTCACCTATGGATCCAGTTGGGAAGAAAGTTTGCCATACGCCGAGTTTGCCTACAACAACAGTTACCAAGCCAGCTTACAAATGGCACCCTTTGAAGCATTGTACGGACGGAGGTGTCGTACCCCACTGAATTGGTCAGAAACAGGTGATAGTCGTATCTTCGGCCCAGACATGCTCAAGGAGGCCGAGGAGAAAGTTAAACAGATCAGGGACAGACTCAAGACGGCCCAAAGCCGACAGAAGAGCTATTACGATCAAAAACATCGTGAGGTCAGCTTTGAACCCGGTGATTTCGTATACCTCCGAGTGTCTCCTATGAGGGGTCTGCAACGGTTCAAAATAAAGGGGAAGCTAGCCCCAAGATTCATTGGACCATTCCGTATAGTTGCACGAAGAGGCACAGTGGCCTACAAACTAGACCTACCCAAGGAGCTGTCAGATGTCCATGACGTGTTCCACGTCTCTCAATTGAGAAAATGTGTAAGTAACCCGGAGAAGCATGTGTCTCATGAAAGCATTGATGTGCAACCAGACCTCACCTACAGAGAGCAGCCAGTAAAGATATTAGAAGAGTCTGAAAGGAGGACCCGTCAGAAAACAACAAAAAATTTCAAGGTCCAGTGGAGCAATCACACAGAGGATGAAGCTACATGGGAAAGGGAAGATTTTCTCTAGGCAGAGTATCCATATCTACTTGAGGATCTGCTGAAATCTCGAGGACAAGATTTTTCCTAAGGGGGTAGGTGTTGTGACACCCAAAATTTTATTTGGCTTTTTCAAAACTTTTATTTGATTTGAGGGAGGTGATTTAAATTTTTCTTCTAAAGAACTCTCCCTCTCAAAATATTTTCTTTTATGGCAAGTGTTTTGTTTTGGATTCACCCAAGACTTGGTTCTTGGTCTTGGAGGTTCTTCCCTTTTATTTGGACTCAAAACCAAAATGCTTTTCACTTGGGAAAAATTTCTTTTGAAAACCTTTTTAATGGCCCTATGGTATTTGAGAGATCCTTTTTCCTCTTTCCAAAAATCCCTCTTGCCATGACCTAAGTGGAAATCCACTCCCCTAAGCCCTTCCTCATCTTTGGATCATGATATGCTTCAAATCCAGCGAGTTGAACCTCTCCATATATTTATTTCCATTTTATTTCTTATCAAAATTATTTCTGCCTTCTATTCTAGCTCTTGGAGATTTACAAAGGAGCTACCCTTTCTGCTTTGAGTTTTGCCTCCAAACCAATTTCCCTAGCTAGTCCTTTGAACCCTCAACCAAGATCCATGAAGATCCACTGGTCTCCAGTTCAAATTTTTCAAACTATACTTGCTGCAAGTTTGGACCAGATTTGCCAAATTTGATGAAATTCATTCAAATTCTTCTCCTAAAAATCTGAGAAAAATCAGGCAGCCTCTGGGTGCATTGAGAGGTCACCTCACCAAGTCCCAGCTCCAGAAAAAAATTCTTCATGCCAAATCATTTCGTCGAACACCTACTGGACACTGTTGCTGTCATGTTCAGTTAAGTTCAGAGAACAGTTTCAGTGCACTGTTGTTTTCTTCAGTGTTCGTTGTCAATCTCGCCAGTGTCGCTGTGGCGCCTTGCTCCCCGTCCCCTACCCCTTGTCCTCTGCACCGCACGAGCGCCTGGAAGGTTGCGGGCGTCGGCGACGAGCAGGAGGAGGTGCGCCGCCCCGTGACCGACGGCAGCGGCGTCTTTGCGGCCACCAGAGAGAGGCGCAGCGCAGACGGCGCCGTCCCGCGCCGCCCAAGCCACCGGAGGCCGCCGCGTGGCCATCCACTCCCCAGTGCGCGCTGCCACCCTCATCGTGAACCGCTAGGCGCGGAGCGTGCTCTCTGCCGCCGCCATGCCCGTACGGCCGCCCCGTCGAGGACCGGCGCCATTACGCCAAGCCCGACCAAGATTAGCGGGGGAACGGCACCAGTACACCTCTCTGATGCTGCCTGGTCACTTAAGCTCCCTGCCAAGCCATTGCCTCGCCGTAATTGCTCGCCGGAGCGATCCCGTTCACGGCCACCCCCTCGAGTCGCCTATAAATAGAGGCCCCGAGCTCCAACTCGAACCCACACCACCTCTACACAACTCCAACACCAAGCCTAGCCACTGGAAGAGCCCCGAGGGAGCCTTCTTCCCCAACTCCAGCCGCCGCGACCCGCCACGGGATCCAGCTCGATTCGCTCCCGTGCGTGCACCTCTACCTCTCAGCCCTTGCCAGTAGCTTCCTTATGCATCCACTCTCCTGACCCGCGCGTCAATTCGGAGTTTGCAGCACCCACCGGAGTTCTCCACCATCGCCCGAGCCGCCGTCCGCCGGAGAAAGTGTCGCCGTCGACATGGTGCTCTCCGACGACCAAGTCCACCACCCACCGACGCGGAAGGACACGCTGAATCTCTTGGTACACTCCGATCTCCCTGACTCGCCGTGGTTCGACGCCGGCGACCACCGCAGCCTTCGGGCGCCGGCGAGGATTTAAACCTGACATGTGGGACCTCCACGTCAGCCTCTCTTCTTTCTCTCCCTCGAAACGTTTTCTGTTGGCGCCTTCGGGCAAATACATTTTCTCTTTGGGCTGACGTCTTTTACCCCGAACCGTTTTCTGTTTTCTCAGTTAAGTCCCTGGTTCTTTTCTGTTTCATCACAGATTAGTCCCTGGACTAAAACCCTTATAACTTTTTAATAAAAAGTGATTTTTGAGTGATTCTTTTTCTGTCAGTCTTATATTTTTGTCTAGTTTTTTATAGTATTTATTTGGAAAAAAATTGGAACAATTTTTATGCACGCGTTGATTTTTACGTTAGTATACGTTTTCGCTATGCCGTAGGTTCCGGAAGAGGTGACGGAGCCGCGAACTTCGCCGAGCTAGACTCCGACTTCTCCGAACCAGGCAAGCATGTTTGAACCTTTGATATGATAGGTGTTTTGCATGTTTGCTTGAATGGTTGTGCATGACATATGAGCATCGGTGAGTATCTCGTTGCATGTAAGGCAACTACCCGTGTGTTCCGAAGTTACTATGATCTCTGATGAGAGATGGCCTAGTCATGTGGTGACATGAAGGGCAGTAAGGTGGTACTATTGTAGCATGCCAGCCTTACGTCTTCTGATAAATTCCGACGTTAATGTGGACGGAGTCACATTATCGTTCTTCCCCCTTCCGTGCTACCACATGTTTTCTTCCAGAATGCGGTTTAGTAAGTTGGTAACCTCTTTCTGTGTACACACCAAATAGAGGGGCCAGGATGAGGGTCCCATGGCCCTGGATTAAAGCCAGTCATCCGGTCAGGGGGCATGGGTGTTTCCGGTTGGGACCGAGAGGGGGGCACCCCTTAGAGCGCGCGTATATAAATTTGATCCCATGCTACGCGAGGTTGTAGCCTCCCCGTCTCAAGGTTTTTCTTGAACGTTGCCGAGGGTGATTCCTGGCTTCGGAATGTTGAATGGGTGTGTACTGGTTAGATGTGTTGCTTCCAAAACACCGTAAACGGAACTAGTCCCCGTGACTACTGAAATCCGTTGGCTGTGGTTAAAGTACAAACTCTGCAGAGTCAAATCCTTCCGAGTCATCGTATCCGTGGTCAAGGACCGTGATCAGTGAACCCATATCTATGTCAAGTCCTCGTGGTACTTTCCCCGGTAAACAAGCTTGATTGGTATATTGGTTGAACGTTATTCCGTGGATGGACTAACCCTGTTTTTTATTTCATACCTGATTATGCCCTTGCAATGTTTTAAATTCTTGACTTGCTGAGATATCAAGTTATGAAATATAAGCCCTTTATTTGATGTCGCTCAGACGTCCGACTGTGGCATGTTTGTCTTTTACTTTCAATATAAGCCCTTTATGTGATGTCGCTCAGACGTCCGACTGTGGCATGTTTGTCTCTTAATTTCAATATAAGCCCTTTATGTGATGTCGCTCTGACGTCCGACTGTGGCACGCACTGTCAGTTATTTTCGATTTTAAGCCCTTTAAGTGGTGTCGCCTTGACGCCCGACTGCGGCATTGTTATTCTTGTATTTTTCCTCTCGAGGAGTCATTCAGACACTCGTTTGGCCCTCAGTTTTTACTTTGGGATTTCGGGAGGACTACCGCCCGACTTCTCTTTTATTTCCCATGAAATTTTATCTATATGTCTGAGTGCACTTGCTAACCTATTCATATGCATCATGTTTACATTGGTTATATCTTATGTCCGAACTGTCTTGCGAGTACTTTCATAGTACTCACCTGGCTTGTTGATTTGGCTAGATGTTGACGAAGGCGATCTCATGGATGAAGAGTTTGATAGTGAGTCCGACGCCTAGAGGAGTCCCAGTCAGTCCCGTGCGTTCCTGGATATTGGTCACTTGTATTATATATGCTTCCGCCACCCGCAATAAGTCTCCTCGAGCCTCACTCCGACGCTCGAAGAGCTGTAGTTTTCAGGAGTCCTATCACCCACTCCGCCGTGATATTTCCACCACCGCTTTTACCGTGAGTTAGTAGTTATGCCACCCCATCCGCCTTTATGTTTTATTGGCGCGCTTGTAATAAATTGTTGAGCAGTCTCCGCTCAACCTTGTATTATATTCAGTACTCCTGGTATTTTATTCTGTGATCAAGATTTTGTCTACCAGTAAGAAGGAATTCTTCTCTACTGGTCCGTAAAAGGGATCGGTCTCTCAATAAATATTTTTATTGAAAATTCGGTCATGACATACGACTACATCAACCGCGTTGTGATAACGCTTCCACTGTCGGTCTACGAGGGTGCGTGGACAACACTCTCCCCTCTCGTTGCTATGCATCACTATGATCTTGCGTGTGCGTAGGAAATTTTTTGAAATTACTACGTTCCCCAACAGTCGAAGCTTCGCCTCTCCGCCCGTTTCGCTTTTCCGGCCGTTCCACTCCATCGACCAGCACCCATGGCAAGCACCGCTCCTCCGGCCGGACCGTCGAGCGTGCACCGCGGTGCTGTGGGCCTCCGGGCCTTCACCCCCACCTTGCGGCAGGTACGGTGGCCACCCAAGTTCAGGCCGGAGATGCCGCCTCGTTACGATGGCGCGGCGGACCCGGCAGGTTTCCTCTAGGCCTATGAGGAGGACGTTTGGGTGGCCGGCGGCGACGACAAGGTCATGGCCAACTGGCTTCCCATGGCCCTCACTGGCGTACCGCACGCCTGGCTGCTCAGCCTGCCAGGATCTTCTATAGCCTCCTGGGGGGAACTGCGTAGTCTCTTCACCGCGCGCTTCGCGGAACTAGCACGCCCCACCATCGCAGCCCTCCTCGGCGGTTCGCAGGTGCCGCCCTCACACCGCCACGTCAAGCAGTTTTTCCGCCAAGCGGGTGCCGCCCGCATGAAGCAGGGAGCTCCTCCTGGATGGGCGGCGCCCAAGGCCGACCTCACCTTCGACTCAAGAGACCATCCGGTGACCACCGCGGGCACAGGCGCGCTCCCGATGCTCTGCACCCCACCATCTGCCACGTGGCGGTAACCAAGACCCTCATCGACTGTGGGGTTGGGCTCAACGTACTCTCCGTGGAGGCTTTCGGTCTGCTCCGCGTGCCGCATGGCCGGCTCCGTCCCACCAAGCCTTTTTCCGGGGTCGTCGACGGCTCCACCAGCCCCCTGGGGCAGATCCGCCTTCCCGTCACCTTCGGCACCCACGACAACTACCGCACCGAGCTTATCGACTTTGACGTTGCTCGCATCGGCCTCTCATACAACGCCATCCTCGGGTACCCAGCTCTGGCCCAGTTCATGGCAGCAACTCACCCAGCCTACAACCTCATGAAGATGCCGGGGAGAAGCGATGTCCTCACCGTGGCTGGAGACACCAAGGAGGCCCTGGCGGCCCTCAAGCTCACCTTCAGGGCCGCGGCGGTGGCTCACCCGGCCAACGAAGCAGCTCTAGAGGCACTGGGGGCTGCGCCGGCAAAGAAGAAGCAGCTCTTCACTCAAGATCGAGCCAAGATGAAGCACATGCCAGTTGACGAGGACGAAGCGTCAGGAGCCACTTTCACCATAGGCGCCGACCTTCCCCCAGATCAAGAAAAGGCACTGGTCGATTTCCTGCACGCGAACAAGGAGGTGTTCGCATGGGAGCCCAAGGACCTGGCGGGAGTCCCAAGGGGGGTGATCGAGCATCACCTCAAGGTGCCCCAACGTACGCCCAGTGAAGCAGAAGGCACGGCGGCAGTCCACGGAGAAGCAGTCCATCATCATATAGGAGACTCGTAAGCTAAAAGAAGCTGGTGTCATCCGCGAGGTACGGTACCCGGAATGGCTGGCGAATCCGGCCGTCGTGCCCAAGAAAGGCGGGAAAGAACGCATGTGCGTCGACTTCACCAACCTCAACAAGGCCTGCCCTCAAGACCCGTTCCCGCTTCCGCGCATTGACCAGATCGTCGACTCCACCACCGAGTGTAACCTACTATGATTCCTAGATGCCTTCTCGGGCTACCACCAGATCAAGATGGCGGTGTAGGACGTCGAGAAGACGGCCTTCTTGACCCCATGCGGGGTGTACTGTTACACTTGCATGCCGTTCGGACGCGCAATGCTGGAGCGACCTTCTAGTGACTGATGCACATTGCTCTAGGCCGGCAGCTCGGGAGGAACACTAAGACCTACGTCGACGACATTGTGGTGAAATCTTGGGAGGCAAGGACCCTCATTCAGGATCTGGAGGAGACTTTCGCCAGCCTGCGCAAGGTGGACTTACGGCTCAACCCGGAGAAGTGCGTGTTCGGCGTCCCCTCCGGCAAGCTGCTGGGTTCCCTTGTGTCGCACAAGGGGATTGAGGCGAACCCGGAGAAGGTCAAAGAAATAGAAGACATGAGCCCTCCAGAGACTCTCAAGGAAATGCAGAAGCTCGCGGGCTGCATGAGTTCACTGGGGCGCTTCATTTCCAAGCTGGGGGAGTGCGCCCTCCCGTTTTTCAAGCTGATGAAGAAGAAGGGCCCATTTGAGTGGACTCCGAAGGCTGAGGTGGCATTTCAAGACCTCAAGAGGTACCTCACCAGCCCACCAGTGATGGTGGCGCCGCGTCCTCTTGAGCCCCTAGTGCTCTACCTGGCTGCCACACCTCATTCAGCCAGCGCGGCACTCGTGGCCATCCGAGAAGGGCGTTGGGCCAAGGGTCAGCCAAACAGCGCCATAGAGCCAGTCGAGACGATGCAACCTCAAGGCGGCACCCCAAGAGCCGCGGCGGCACCTGCGGATGATCAGGCTCCACAAGATGGCCCTCCTGAGGCTGCAGCTGTCCCAGCAGGCGACTGAGCTCCTGAGGTTCCCCGACCTCGAGAGGCGCGCCAGCCTCGGGAGGCCTCAGACTCCACCGACGCTCCCGCCCTCATCGAGCATCCTGTGTACTTGGTCAGCATGGGCGCTACGTGATGCGCGGGCGCGCTACCCCATGCCACAGAAGCTGCTGCTCGCGCTCCTCGTTGCCTCGCGCAAGCTGTGCCACTACTTCCAAGGCCACCCTATTAAGGTTGTTTCGGCTTACCCACTAGAGAGGGTGCTCTGGAGCCCCAACACTGCGGGAAGGGTCGCAGACTGGAACATCGAGTTGCAGGCGTTCCAGCTGGAGTTCAGCACCACAGGGTCATCAAGGGAGCCGCCCTCGCCGACTTCGTGGCAGAATGGACCGACACCCAGAGCCCGAAGCAGGCGAAAAACGATCCCTCTCCCCAGAAAGTGAAGCGCTGGATGGTGGGTCATTTACTTCGACGGTGCCTTCGCGTGTCAGGGCGCGGGGGCCGGAGCGGTGCTCATCTCGCCCACCCAGGACAAGCTCTACTATGCAGTGCAGCTCTGCTTCCAGCAGGGCAAGAAGGTCTCCAACAACATCGCGGAATAAGAAGGTTTGATCGTCGGCCTGAAGGCTGCGGTGGCCTTGGGAATGAAACACCTCACCATCAGGGGCGACTCACAGCTCCTCGTCAACTTCTCCAACAAGGTATACGAGCCGAGGGACAAGCATATGGAGGCATACCTCGCGGAGGTACGCAAAATAGAAAAGCAATTCTTGGGCATGGAACTGCAGCATGTGCCCCGCGGCACGAACAAGGAAGCCGACTACATCGCGAAGAGGGCGTCCTGGTGCCTGCCCCAGGAACCCGGTGTCTTCGAGGAGCGGCTCTTCAAGCCTTCGGCAGCCCCTCCCGCTGTAGTGGCAACTCTGCCTCACGAGGAGCTTCCCCCAGCACGAACCTCGGGAGCCCCCGCCTGCGGTCCGACCTCAGGGGCGCGTCTTCTCCTCGCACTCGAGTCTCAGGAAGGATGCTGGACAGAATTGTTCAGGGCGTACCAGCTTCAGGGAACCCTGCCGAAGAAGGAGGAAGATGCAGAGCGGGTGGTGTTGGGGAACGTAGTAATTTCAAAAAAATTCCTACGCACACGCAAGATCATGGTGATGCATAGCAATGAGAGGGGAGAGTATTGTCCATGTACCCTCGTAGACCGAAAGCGGAAGCGTTATCACAACACGGTTGATGTAGTCGTACGTCTTCACGATCCGACCGATCAAGTACCGAACGCACAGCACCTCCGAGTTCAGCACACGTTCAGCTTGATGACGTCCCTCGAACTCCGATCCAGCCGAGTGTTGAGGGAGAGTTTCGTCAGCACGACGGCGTGGTGACGATGATGATGTTCTACCGACGCAGGGCTTCGCCTAAGCTCCGCAACGATATTATCTAGGTGTAGTATGGTGGAGGGGGGCACCGCACACGGCTAAAATATCATATATCAATTGTGTGTCCATGGGGTGCCCCCTGCCCCCGTATATAAAGGAGCAAGGGGGAGGCCGCCGGCCTAGGGAGGATAGGCGCGCCAGGAGGGGGAGTCCTACTCCCACCGGGAGTAGGACTCCTCCTTTCCTTGTTGGAATAGGAGAAGGGAAGGGAGAAGGAGAAAGAAGGAAGGGGGCGCCCCCCTTCCCTAGTCCAATTCGGACCAGACCAAGGGGAGGGGCGCGGCCACCTTTTGAGGCCTTTCTCTCCTTTCCCGTATGGCCCATTAAGGCCCAATACGAATTCCCGTAACTCTCCGGTACTCCGAAAAATACCCGAATCACTCGGAACCTTTCCGAAGTCCGAATATAGTCGTACAATATATCGATCTTTACGTCTCGCCCATTTCGAGACTCCTCGTCATGTCCCCGATCTCATCCGGGACTCCGAACTCCTTCGGTACATCAACATACATAAACTCATAATAAAACTGTCATCGTAACGTTAAGCGTGCGGACCCTACAGGTTCGAGAACTATATAGACATGACCGAGACACCTCTCCGGCCAATAACCAATAGCGGAACCTGGATGCTCATATTGGCTCCCACATATTCTACGAAGATCTTTATCGGTCAAACCGCATAACAACACACGTTGTTCCCTTTGTCATCGGTATGTTACTTGCCCGAGATTCGATCGTCGGTATCTCGATACCTAGTTCAATCTCGTTACCGGCAAGTCTCTTTACTCGTTCCGTAATACATCATCCCGCAACTAACTCATTAGTCACAATGCTTGCAAGGCTTTATAGTGATGTGCATTACCGAGTGGGCCCAGAGATACCTCTCCGACAATCGGAGTGACAAATCCTAATCTCGAAATACGCCAACCCAACAAGTACCTTTGGAGACACCTGTAGAGCACCTTTATAATCACCCATTTACGTTGTGACGTTTGGTAGCACACAAAGTGTTCCTCCGGTAAACGGGAGTTGCATAATCTCATAGTCATAGGAACATGTATAAGTCATGAAGAAAGCAATAGCAACATACTAAACGATCGGGTGCTAAGCTAACGGAATGGGTCAAGTCAATCACGTCATTCTCCTAATGAGGTGATCCCGTTAATCAAATGACAACTCATGTCTATGGCTAGGAAACATAACCATCTTTGATTAACGAGCTAGTCAAGTAGAGGCATACTAGTGACACTCTGTTTGTCTATGTATTCACACATGTATTATGTTTCCGGTTAATACAATTCTAGCATGAATAATAAACATTTATCATGATATAAGGAAATATATAATACTTTATTATTGCCTCTAGGGCATATTTCCTTCAGTCTCCCACTTGCACTAGAGTCAATAATCTAGTTCACATCGCCATGTGATTTAACATCAATAATTCACATCACCATGTGATTAACACCCATAGTTCACATCTCTATGTGACCAACACTCAAAGGGTTTACTAGAGTCAATAATCTAGTTCACATCGCTATGTGATTAACACCCAAAGAGTACTAAGGTGTGATCATGTTTTGATTGTGAGATAATTTTAGTCAACGGGTCTGTCACATTCAGATCCGTAAGTATTTTGCAAATTTCTATGTTTACAATGCTCTGCACGGAGCTACTCTTAGCTAATTGCTCCCACTTTCAATATGTATCTAGACCGAGACTTAGAGTCATCTAGATTAGTGTCAAAACTTGCATCGACGTAACCCTTTACGACGAACCTTTTGTCACTTCCATAATCGAGAAACATATCCTTATTCCACTAAGGATAATTTTGACCGCTGTCCAGTGATCTACTCCTAGATCACTATTGTACTCCCTTGCCAAAATCAGTGTAGGGTATACAATAGATCTGGTACACAGCATGGCATACTTTATAGAACCTATGGCCAAGGCATAGGGAATGACTTTCATTCTCTTTCTATCTTCTGCCGTGGTCGGGCTTTGAGTCTTACTCAATTTCACACCTTGTAACACAGGCAAGAACTCTTTCTTTGACTGTTCTATTTTGAACTACTTCAAAATCTTGTTAAGGTATGTACTCATTGAAAAACTTATCAAGCGTCTTCATCTATCTCTATAGATCTTGATGCTCAATATGTAAGCAGCTTCACCGAGGTCTTTCTTTGAAAAACTCCTTTCAAACACTCCTTTATGCTTTGCAGAATAATTCTACATTATTTCCGATCAACAATATGTCATTCACATATACTTATCAGAAATGCTGTAGTGCTCCCACTCACTTTCTTGTAAATACAGGCTTCACCGCAAGTCTGTATAAAACTATATCCTTTGATCAACTTATCAAAGCGTATATTCCTACTCCGAGATGCTTGCACCAGTCCATAGATGGATCGCTGGAGCTTGCATATTTTGTTAGCACCTTTAGGATTGACAAAACCTTCTGGTTGCATCATATACAACTCTTCTTTAATAAATCCATTAAGGAATGCAGTTTTGTTTATCCATTTGCCATATTTCATAAAATGCGGCAATTGCTAACATGATTCAGACAGATTTAAGCATAGATACGAGTGAGAAACTCTCATCGTAGTCAACACCTTGAACTTGTCGAAAACCTTTTTGCGACAATTCTAGCTTTGTAGATAGTAACACTACTATCACTGTCTGTCTTCCTCTTGAAGATCCATTTAATCTCAATGGCTCGCCGATCATTGGGCAAGTCAATCAAAGTCCATACTTTGTTCTCATATATGGATCTCATCTCAGATTTCATGGCCTCAAGCCATTTTGCGGAATCTGGGCTCATCATCGCTTCCTCATAGTTCGTAGGTTCGTCATGGTCTAGTAACATAACCTCCAGAACAAGATTACTGTACCACTCTGGTGCGGATCTTAATCTGGTTGACCTACGAGGTTCAGTAATAACTTGAACTGAAGTTTCATGATCATTATCATTAACTTCCTCACTAATTGGTGTAGGTGTCGCAGAAACTGGTTTCTGTGATGATCTACTTTCCAATAAGGAAGCAGGTACAGTTACCTCATCAAGTTCTACTTTCCTCCCACTCACTTCTTTCGAGAGAAACTCCTTCTCTAGAAAGGATCCATTCTTAGCAACGAATGTCTTGCCTTCGGATCTGTGATAGAAGGTGTAGCCAATTGTCTACTTTGGGTATCCTATGAAGACACATTTCTCCGATTTGGGTTTGAGCTTATCAGGATGAAACCATTTCACATAAGCATCGCAACCCCAAACTTTAAGAAATGACAACTTTGGTTTCTTGCCAAACCACAGTTCATAAGATGTCGTCTCAACGGATTTAGATGGTACCCTATTTAACGTGAATGCAGCTGTCTCTAATGCATAACCCCAAAAACGATAGTGGTAGATCGGTAAGAGACATCATATATCGCACCATATCTAATAAAGTACGGTTACGATGTTCGGACACACCATTACACTGTGGTGTTCCAGGTGGCGTGAGTAGTGAAACTATTTCACATTGTTTTAACTGAAGGCCAAACTCGTAACTCAAATATTTTACCTCTGCGATCATATCGTAGAAACTTTTATTTTCTTGTTACGATGATTCTCCACTTCACTCTGAAATTCTTTGAACTTTTCAAATGTTTCAGACTTGTGTTTCATCAAGTAGATATACCCATATCTGCTCAAATCATCTGTGAAGGTCAGAAAATAATGATACCTGCTACGAGCCTCAATATTCATCGGACCACATACATCTGTATGTATGATTTCCAACAAATCTGTTGCTCTCTCCATAGTTCCGGAGAACGGCGTTTCAGTCATCTTGCCCATGAGGCACGGTTCGCAAGCATCAAGTGATTCATAATCAAGTGATTCCAAAATCCCATCAGTATGGAGTTTCTTCATGCGCTTTACACCAATATGACCTAAACGGCAGTGCCACAAATAAGTTGCACTATCATTATTAACTTTGCATCTTTTGGCTTCAATATTATGAATATGTGTATCACTACGATCGAGATCCAACAAACCATTTTCGTTGGTGTGTATGACCATAGAAGGTTTTTATTCATGTAAACAGAACAACAATTGTTCTCTAACTTAAATGAATAACCGTATTGCAATAAACATGATCAAATCATATTCATGCTCAACGCAAATACCAAATAACACTTATTTAGTTTCAACACTAATCCCGAAAGTACAGGGAGTGTGTGATGATGATCATATCAATCTTGGAACTACTTCCAACACACATCGTCACCTCGCCTTTTTACTAGTCTCTGTTTATTCTGCAACTCCCGTTTCGAGTTACTACTCTTAGCAACTGAACCAGTATCAAATACCGAGGGGTTGCTATAAACACTAGTAAAGTACACATCAGTAACATGTATATCCAATATACCTTTGTTCACTTTGCCATCCTTCTTATCCACCAAATAGTTGGGGTAGTTCCGCTTCCAGTGACCAGTCCCTTTGCAGTAGAAGCACTTAGTCTCAGGCTTAGGACCAGAATTAGGCTTCTTCACTTGAGCAGCAACTTGCTTTCCGTTCTTCTTGAAGTTCCCCTTCTTCCCTTTGCCCTTTTCTTGAAACTAGTGGTCTCGTCAACCATCAACACTTGATGTTTTTCTTGATTTCTACCTTCGTCGATTTCAGCATCATGAAGAGCTCGGGAATTACTTTCGTGATCCCTTGCATACTGTAGTTCATCACGAAGTTCTACTAACTTGGTGATGGTGACTAGAGAATTCTGTCAATCACTATTTTATCTGGAAGATTAACTCCCACTTGATTCAAGCGATTGTAGTACCCAGACAATCTGAGCACATGCTCACTACTTGAGCGATTCTCCTCCATCTTTTAGCTATAGAACTTGTTGGAGACTTCATATCTCTCAACTCGGGTATTTGCTTGAAATATTAACTTCAACTCCTGGAACATCTCATATGGTCCATGACGTTCAAAATGTCTGTGAAGTCCCGATTCTAAGCCGTTAAGCATGGTGCACTAAACTATCAAGTAGTCATCATATTGAGCTAGCCAAACGTTCATAACGTCTGCATCTGCTCCTGCAATAGGTCTGTCACCTAGCGGTGCATTAAGGACATAATTCTTCTGTGCAGCAATGAGGATAATCCTCAGATCACGGATCCAATCCGCATCTTTGCTACTAACATCTTTCAACATAATTTTCTCTAGGAACATATCAAAAATAAATACAGGGAAGCAACAACGCGAGCTATTGATCTACAACATAATTTGCAAAAATACTATTAGGACTAACTTCATGATAAATTTAAGTTCAATTAATCATATTACTTAAGAACTCCCACTTAGATAGACATCCCTCTAATCATCTAAGTGATCACGTGATCCATATCAACTAAACCATGTCCGATCATCACATGAGATGGAGTAGTTTCAATGGTGAACATCACTATGTTGATCATATCTACTATATGATTCACGCTCGACCTTTCGATCTCTGTGTTCCGAGCCATATCTGCATATGCTAGGCTCGTCAAGTTTAACCTGAGTATTCCGCGTGTGCAACTGTTTTGCACCCGTTGTATTTGAACGTAGAGCCTATCACACCCGATCATCACGTGGTGTCTCAGCACGAAGAACTTTCGCAACGGTGCATACTCAGGGAGAACACTTTTATCTTGAAATTTTAGTGCGAGATCATCTTATAATGCTACCGTCAATTAAAGCAAGATAAGATGCATAAAGGATTAACATCACATGCAATCAATATAAGTGATATGATATGGCCATCATCATCTTGTGCTTGTGATCTCCATCTTGGAAGCACCGTGCTCGTGATCTCCATCTCCGAAGCACCGTCATGATCACCATCGTCACCGGCGCGACACCTTGATCTCCATCGTAGTATCGTTGTCGTCTTGCCAAATTATTGCTTTTACGACTATCGCTACCGCTTAGTGATAAAGTAAAACTATTACATGGCGATTGCAATTCATACAATAAAGCGACAACCATATGGCTCCTGCCAGTTGCCGATAACTCGGTTACAAAACATGATCATCTCAAACAACAAATTATATCACATCATGTCTTGACCATATCACATCACAACATACCCTGCAAAAACAAGTTAGACGTCCTCTACTTTGTTGTTGCAAGTTTTACATGGCTGCTACGGGCTTAGCAAGAACCGTTCTTACCTACGCATCAAAACCACAACGATAGTTTGTCAAGTTGGTGCTGTTTTAACCTTCGGTTCAACTAAAGTGAGAGAGACAGACACCCGCCAGTCACCTTTAAGCTACGAGTGCTCGTAACGGTGAAACCAGTCTCCCGTAAGCGTACGCGTAATGTCGGTCCGGGCCGCTTCATCTCACAATACCGCCGAACCAAAGTATGACATGCTGGTAAGCAGTATGACTTATATCGCCCACAACTCACTTGTGTTCTACTCGTGCATAGCATCAACGCATAAAACCAGGCTCGGATGCCACTGTTGGGGAACGTAGTAATTTCAAAAAAAATTGCTACGCACACGCAAGATCATGGTGATGCATAGCAACGAGAGGGGAGAGTGTTGTCCACGTACCCTCGTAGACCGAAAGCGGAAGCGTTATCACAACGCGGTTGATGTAGTCGTACGTCTTCACGATCCGACCGATCAAGTACCGAACGCACGGCACCTCCGAGTTCAGCACACGTTCAGCTCGATGACGTCCCTCGAACTCCGATCCAGCCGAGTGTTGAGGGAGAGTTTCGTCAGCACGACGGCGTGGTGACGATGATGATGTTCCACCGACGCAGGGCTTCGCCTAAGCTCCGCAACGGTATTATCGAGGTGTAATTTGATGGAGGGGGGAACCGCACACGGCTAAGAGATCTCAAGGATCAATTGTTGTGTCTATGGGGTGCCCCCCCTGCCCCCGTATATAAAGGAGCAAGGAGGAGGCAGCCGGCCAAGGGAAGAGGCGCGCCAAAGGGGGGAGTCATACTCCCACCGGGAGTAGGACTCCTCCTTTCCTTGTGGGAGTAGGAGAAGGGAAGGGGGAAGGAGAAAGAAGGAAGGGGGCGCCCCCCCTCCCTAGTCCAATTCGGACTAGCCCATGGGGAGGGGTGCGGCCACCCTTTGGGGTCTTTCTCTCCTTTCCCGTATGGCCCATTAAGGCCCAATACGAATTCCCGTAACTCTCCGGTACTCCGAAAAATACCCGAATCACTCGGAACCTTTCCGAAGTCCGAATATAGTCGTCCAATATATCGATCTTTACGTCTCGGCCATTTCGAGACTCCTCGTCATGTCCCAGATCTCATCCGGGACTCCAAACTCCTTCGGTACATCAACATACATAAACTCATAATAAAACTGTCATCATAACTTTAAGCGTGCGGACCCTTCGGGTTCGAGAATTATGTAGACATGACCGAGACACCTCTCCGGTCAATAACCAATAGCGGGACCTGGATGCCCATATTGGCTCCCACATATTCTACGAAGATTTTTATCGGTCAGACCGCATAACAACATACGTTGTTCCCTTTGTCATCGGTATGTTACTTGCCCGAGATTCGATCATCGGTATCTCGATACCTAGTTCAATCTCGTTACCGGCAAGTCTCTTTACTCGTTCCGTAATACATCATCCCGCAACTAACTCATTAGTCACAATGCTTGCAAGGCTTTATAGTGATGTGCATTACCAAGTGGGCCCAGAGATACCTCTCCGACAATCGGAGTGACAAATCCTAATCTCGAAATACGCCAACCCAACAAGTACCTTTGGAGACACCTGTAGAGCACCTTTATAATCACCCATTTACGTTGTGATGTTTGGTAGCACACAAAGTGTTCCTCCGGAAAACGGGAGTTGCATAATCTCATAGTCATAGGAACATGTATAAGTCATGAAGAAAGCAATAGCAACATACTAAACGATCGGGTGCTAAGCTAACGGAATGGGTCAAGTCAATCACATCATTCTCCTAATGAGGTGATCCCATTAATCAAATGACAACTCATGTCTATGGCTAGGAAACATAACCATCTTTGATTAACGAGCTAGTCAAGTAGAGGCATACTAGTGACACTCTGTTTGTCTATGTATTCACACATGTATTATGTTTCCGGTTAATACAATTCTAGCATGAATAATAAACATTTATCATGATATAAGGAAATATATAATACTTTATTATTGCCTCTAGGGCATATTTCCTTCAGGTGGCACGCCGGGCTACTGCATATTGTATTCGGGACGGTGAGCTTTATCGAAGGCGTCCAAACGACGTCTCCTTGCGATGCATTTCCAGGGAGCAGGGACGCGACCAGCTGGCGGACATACATGGCGGGGACTGTGGGCATCACTCTTCATCACGCACGCTCGTGGGAAAGGCGTTCCGCAGCGAGTTCTACTGGCCCACGGCACTCAACGACGCCGTTGAGCTGGTCAAGTCTTGCGAGGCTTGTCAGTTCCACGCCAAGCAGATCCACCAGCCCACCCAAGGCCTCCAAACCGTTTCGCTCATGTGGCCATTCGCGGTCTGGGGGCTAGACATCTTGGGGCCATTTCCACGGGCGCCTGGGGGCTACCACTACCTCTATGTCACCATCGACAAGTTCACCAAGTGGGAAGAAGTGGAAGTTGTCCGTACCATCCCTGCCGGCTCAGCGGTCAAGTTCATCAAGGGCCTCGTGAGCCGGTTCGGAGTCGCTAATCGTATCATCACCGACAACGGCTCGCAGTTCACTAGCAACCTCTTCAAAACATATTGTGCTAACCTTGGAACGTAGATATGCTACGCCTCAGTAGTGCACCCCAGAAGCAACGGCCAAGCTGAACGCGCCAACGCGGAGGTCTTGAGAGGCCTCAAGACAAGGACCTTCAAGAAGAAGCTCGAGGCTTGCAGCAGGGGCTGGCACGACGAGCTCCAGTCCGTGCTGTGGTCCATCTGCACCACCGCCACCAAGCCAACGGGCGAGACTCCCTTCTTCCTCGTCTACGGAGCCGAAGCGGTTCTCCCTCACGAGGTCAAGCATTTCTCCGCGTGGGTCTTGGCGTTTGATGAGGCACTTCAGGACGCCATGCGGGGGATGGACCTCGTGCTGGGGGAGGAACGCCGCCGCCAAGCCTCACTCCGAGCGGCGAGGTACCAGCAGGCGCTACCGCGGTACCACTGCCGTAGCATCTGCTCCAGGACGCTCGAGGTGGGCGATCTTGTCCTGAGGCGGGTGCACTCTAGGGAAGGGCTGCATAAGCTCTCACCCATGTGGGAGGGCCCGTTCAGGATTGCTCGCGTCTCCAGGCCTGGCACCGTGCGCCTGGAGACGCAGGACAGGATCCCCATCCAGAACGCGTGGAACATCCATCACCTCCGGAAGTTCTACCCATGAAGGAAGGCCCAGTGCCTATGAAGGTCTCCGCTCGTGACACTCTCACGTAATAATGAGTGGGGTTGTACACGCCCCGGAGTCTCCGGAGTGCCGCCCTCAGGCCTCAGAGGCTCCCTCCCACGTCCTAGTGGTAGCACTTAGCTCCGCGCTGGTGAGAAGACTAGACTAGGTGCCGGACGCAACTGTTCATTTGCTTTCTGTAGTTGGTTTGCAACCTTTTTAATGAAATTTGAAGTTCTGGCATTTCTCAGTTGCTTGGTTGAGTTCCCCCTTTTCTCTCTCTTCGCCCGTTTCATCGACTTGCGCCAGGGAGGGCGGCAGTTGCCCGACGCCCTTCCTCGTGCGCCCCGCGTGGGGGCTGGGCAGGTGTGTCCGTGCGTTGGGCTTACATACGTCGCGAGCACACCTCGCCAAAGCCCTGTCGCCCCAGAGCTTCGGCTTCCTTGATCTTCGCGAGGCGCCCTCGAATGAGCTCGTGATTGGCGCACCCTCTAAGTTCGTGCCCCTCGGGTACCGTGACGTGGTGCTCTAAGCCATGATTAGCCCATGCCTACAGGCCCGCGCAAGGAGAAACAAGGCACCCAGCGGATTTCTAACAAATTCTACAGCTCATGGTGCCTCTTGAGGTCAGCCGCTCCCGAGCCGGCAGCAAGGAGGCCTCACCAGATGCCAAAAAACATGCCCTCGCGAGAAGGGAAACTGCCCCGAGCGTATCAAGCTAAGTCATCCCCCTACATTCATGCGGAGCACGAACACCATAGCATAACGCAAGAACAATCAACATCATAGCATAAGCGGCATTGTTACCATAATTCATTACACGCCCTAGCAGGGCCCTCTACTTTTTTCAAATGCAGGAGAAAGGGAAAGACTAAGCAAAGCGGCCCGCACAGTCATGGTGGCCCTCGAGGCCCTGGCTCCAAGGGCTCCCCGGACTCAGCTCGGTCTGAGTCCTCTTCACACTTCATCGGAGCATGGCGGCGAGATGATCCGCCACTGTCTTCGAAGAGAGCACGGCGGCTGGCGGCTGGTCGTAGCCACCACTGCTGGAGCTCTCCCTAGCGGAGGAGCTGCCGCTGCTGGACGGACCGCGGCCGTTGCCGAGGGTGAGTTCGCCCTCATCCCCGCCATGGCCGTCGCCAAGGCCGAGCACGTCGTCGCCGCCGCTGTCTTCGGGGCAGCATCCTGCGCGGCGACCATCTTCCCCAAACACCCTCATGAAGAGGGTCGCGGCGCCGTCGTACTTGAAGTGGAGGGTACACCGCCTGCTCAGGCCGCGCGCGGGGGCAAACGTCTGCCAGCTCCGGGCCAGGGCCACGCTGCCCGCGACGGAGAGCTCCACTGCGACCCACGAGGCCTTGCCGCAACAATCGTGGGCCTGCAGCCAGAGGCCATCAAGACCCTCGGTCGGTAACTCTTCATTTATAGCTAGAAGGAGGCCAACCGTCGATCCCCACAATTGCATGTAATGATGGTTTTTCCTCTGCATGCAGTAGGGTCTCGTCAAGTCGGACAGTTACCGAGGCAGCATGGGGAAGCGGAGACGCCCACGTCCAATAAGTAGCCACGCGTCGACCAAGGCTGCAGGCGGTTGGGGCCTGCGGTGCTCCGCACTTGCCCTTTGGCTTCGCCTCGAAGCCAAGTCCGAGCGCGCCTTGGGCCCGGGGGCTACTATCGGCGTCCTGGGAATGGGGGTACCCAGACTTACCTGCCTGCGGCCCACGGCGTGGCTCTACCAACGGCCTGGTACGGCCCAGCTTTCGCAGCAGCAACTCAAGACCCTCGCGAGGGGCCAAGCCTCGCGAGGCGAACGGCACCAAGACCTCCCTAGGGGAGGCCTCGCTAGGCTGGCTCCTGAGGAGCAGAGATATCTATGCAAGGGGCACCTCGCGAGGTTCGCGTGACGTGAGCCATGACAACCAAGGCCAGGGGGGCGCCAGTGGGCGCAGTGTACCAGTTTTCCCCTTTGGTGCTAAGGGGGCAAGCGCAGGCGCAGAGTCCCGAGGAATCAGGCAAAGGTTTCCATATCGGTGCAACAAGACCAAGGACTACTAGGACAGCAGGACGGAGGTCATCGTGGAGCTCGGGGCGGCGTCACCACCAGAGCCTTTGGCAGGCGAAGACTACTTTTGTCAGGATAGCTTGTACTAGTTGTCCCCCTTCAAACTTGGCCGTTGTGGGATCCCTTCCCGCCTAGATTTGCAAAGATGACCAAGGCCACTATAAATAGGACCTAGCCACCACCGTAGAACGGATCAGTTCATCTGGGATAGATCCATTCCACCTTCACCCACACCCGCTCATTGAGCCCAAGAACACCTCTCCTCCTGAGGTTGTTCATCCACTGTACTATTTCATCCATAGCCCTCAAGAGGCAATCCACCACCACACTAGAGTAGGGTATTACACCTCGCGGTGGCCCGAACCAGTATAAACCCCCGTGTCTCTTGTCCTTTGAGTTCGTCGAGCTAGGCTGTTGGATCGTAGATCGAGTGAGCTGGGGAGAGAGTGTTCTTCGTGCGCACCCCAGAGTTCGAACCTCTCTAGGGTCTGCGGATCCCGGAATCCGACAGTGGGCACAACCCACCAGGGCGCGCTCCCCCTCCAGGCGCGCCCAGGTGGGTTGTCCCCACCTGGTGGCCCTGCAGACCCTGAAACCGACGCTACAAAATCACATTTTTCCAAAAAAAATCGAAGAGGAAGAATTATCGCGTTTCACGAGACGGAGCCGCCGCCACCTCCTATTCTTCATCGGGAGGCCAGATCTGGAGTCCGTTTGGATCTCCGGAGAGGGGGATCTTCGATCTTCGTCATCACCAACCCTTCTCCATCGCCAATTCTATGATGCTCCCCACCGGGAATGAGTAGTTCCTTCGTAGACTCGCTGGTCGGTGAGGAGTTGGATGAGATTCATCATGTAATCGAGTTAGTTTTGTTAGGGCTTGATTCCGAGTATCCATTATGTTCTGAGATTGATGTTGCTATGACTTTGCCATGCTTAATCCTTGTCACTTTGGGCCCGGGTGCCATGATTTCAGATCTGAACCATTTATGTTATCACCATTATATCTACGTTCTAGATCTGATCTTGCAAGTTATAGTCACATACTACGTGTTTTGATCCGGCAACCCCGGAGTGACAATAGTCGGGATACTTCCCGGTGAAGACCATAGTTTCAGGAGTTCATGTATTCACCGTGTGTTAATGCTTTGTTCCAGTTCTCTATTAAAAGGAGGCCTTGATATCCCTTAGTTTCCAAAAGGACCCCGCTGCCATGGGAGGGTAGGACAAAAGATGTCATGCAAGTTCTTTCTATAAGCACGTATGGCTATTTACGAAATACATGCCTACATTATATTTATGAACTGGAGCTAGTGCTGTATCGCCCTAGGTTGTAATTGTCACATGATGAATATCATCCAACGAATTCACTGAACCAATGCCTATGAATTTCTCTCATATTGTTCTTGCTAAGTTACTACTGCTATTGTTACTGTTGCACTTGCTACAAAATCATTGCAATCACTATTACCATTACTATTGATGTTGCTACTATTATTAAAACTATCAAACTACTTTGCTACTAGTCACTTTGCTACAGATAATTAATCTCTAGGTGTGGCTGAATTGACAACTCAGCTGCTAATACTTACTAATATTCTTTGGCTCCCCTTGTGTCGAATCAATAAATTTGGGTTGAATACTCTACCCTCGAAAACCGTTGTGATCCCCTATACTTGTGGGTTATCAAGGTTCACCTAGCATAGTGCGAAGTAGCAGTCCCCCCCACCCACCCACACACACTTTCAGTCGGCGGGCCAGAGAGGGCATCTCACCAAGATGGATCGTAAAACGGACCAAGAATAATCCACCTTGGTCGTACAACCTCTCTCTTGTTGTTGGTCAAAGTGATGGCCGTCCATGCGACCCCGGAGATGGGCTAGCTCGCCAATAATCACGCAAGTAGCTAGTCCCCGAAGACAACCACTGCCTGCGTGTGGCCCAAACATATGTATGGAGATGTGTGTTTAAATACACAATGGAACAACTTTGATGTGGCACCGTGCTTTCGAACAAGAAATCCCCACACTGAGCGAGGGTTAGTTGACAATGCATATGTATGTCACACCACACTTGAAGCCGATGATGGGGATTCATGCATGCATGCGTGCATAGTATGCGCTCAAACTTAATTAGGTCTGAATCTCACCATGACCTATACTACGGTAACACGAGCCAAAGGAAGAATCTGCCATGGTAACCTATCTTGTTGTCGGTCAAGGTGATCATGGATGTCCACGCGGGCTCACAAATATGTAGGCTTGTCGCCGATAACCACGCAAGAGAGTGTACCATTCGAAGACACAACCACTACATGCATATGTATGGAGGTGATGCGTGCATGCATGTTCTAATACCATTTCACAACATTGATGTGGCACGTGTGCGTCGAAAATCGTACAGTCCCCACACAGAGCAAGATCGGTTCATGACATGTCGTGGTACTAGCCACTTCGACTCGATGGGAGGGATTCATGCGTACACATGCATGTGTGTGCTCAAACTGTATCATGTCATCCCAGAGCATGACCTAATATATATACCATATTACAAACAAAAAATAATCCCCTCCTAAGTCAAATTAACCTCTCTAGTTGTCAGGCAAAGTAGTGATGGACCAAGCGGGCCCACAGATGGAAAGCATCGATATCGCTGATAACCGCTTAAGAAGGTGCGAGAGGACAACCACCATCGCTTTGCATGTGGGCTAAACATATGTTGAATACCCAAAATGCACAACTTTGATGTGGCACATGCCTCAAAAAACCGTAAAGTCCCCACACAAAGCAAGGTTCATGAAGCGTACTACATATGATGGTCCACTTCCCCCTCTTCGGCGCATACTATATGCTCCTACCGTAATACAACCTAAAAAGAATCCTCCTTAATGGTGAAATTAATTAACCTCTCCTGATGTAGGTCAAAGTGATGCATGCATCGACGATGGCCTCGCGGGCCCACAGATGGAAGCGTCACACCTGAGTGTCCTAGGATAACCACCACCTGCATGCATGTGGTCCAACGAGGTGTTGTGTGATGTTTGAATAGCCAATTTCACAACTTTGATGTGGCACGTGCCTCGGAAACCGAAAAGTCCCGACATTGAGTGAGGTGTACTTGTTCACGGACGCGTACGTATAGTATATATCTAGTCCCCTCCCACCTCTTCAACGCGTACTATATACTCCCACCATAACACAAACAAAAAAGATTCTACCTTGCTGGTCAATTAACCTCTCTGGCGGCTATTGGTCAAAGTGATGGACGACGACCTCGCAGGCCCACAAAAAGCGTCACGCGCGAGTATCGAGTGTCGTGTAGGACAACCATCGACTGCATGTGGCCAAAACATGTATGTATGAAAGGGTCATGTGATGTTTTAAATAACGAATTCATGACTCTGATGTGGCACCTGCCTCACAAAACGGCCAACCCACACAACGGTGGCTCACGACTCGTAGTGTACTACCAGCCACCCCCACCCCCAGACACACACACACACACACATATCATGAATCCACCGCAACTATGATGCATGCTAAATTATCCCGCAGTGAACATATGTTAGAAAAGGAGGGATGTTTTAATTTTGAAAAAAACAGAGATCATTAAGACGTTTTAGTACATTGATTGATTTTCTAGGGGTATAATGTGCAAAAATCAAATTTGAGCTACATGCACATGTGACAGTGCACCTAAATGGATTGCAAAAACACATGTATCTCACTGGGTGCATGTTTACTCCCCGTGCAAGAAATTTCAAACATTGAGAATCTTGATTTTTAAATTCTAGTACATCCAAAACTTATTTGAAATTCATGAAACTTATCGTGTTGTCATATGGACACCAATACAAAGTGGCATTGTACTTTTTTTGTCAAATTTGAGACCAGTTTTGATGTAATCTTTATCTTCTTACAAACGGGAGATTATTAATAATTGGGAACCAATATCACGAATGGATTATTTATTTGAACCGTGAGCGTTAGACCAACAATGGATACGTTCCATGCTTCGGTTAAGCAATAAAGCAGCAGCATTAATCATCCAAATAGAAAAACAATAGACGTGCCGCCACGTGACCCGTGTGCCGTGCGAGCAGGCATGATTTGACGGGACGCATGCGAGCAGTCTGCCTCACAGGCAGACCGGGAGGCGTGCGTGCAGGTGTGTGAATTGACGGGAGGCGTGCTCGCTGCGCAGTGTCATCGGGAGGCATGCGAGTAGCTGTGTAAAACAGCGGTAGGCATGCCAGCAGTCCGATGCGTAGGCTCACTGGGAGGCAAGCCAGCGATTTGACCGCCGCCCGCCTCTCTCCCACTACATATTAATGGCGCGCCCGAGTGGCCGCACCCTCCATCCTCGCCACACACACAATCCTCTCTCTCCGATTGCATCCTCGACGCCGCTCTTAGTCCTCAAAGCCGTCAGTGTATGAGGATGCTGCCGAAGTGCCCCATCGGAGGGAGTGGCGATGCCGGGGTGAAGTATCGGAGCACAGCGTGGAGATGGAGACAGAGGTTGCCGTCCCCGCCAGCGAGGTATCGCTACACCCTGACGTCGTCGACGGCGTCGTGCTTCCACAGCCGGAGGCGGAGGTCCACACCGACTCCGGTGACGACTCCGACGACGACTCCGACGACCCCTCCGGTGATGACTCCGATGACGATGGACAACCGGCTAGTCATCTATACCCATTTATGTGTCAAATAGATCCTAGGGTTTCTCTGGTTACTCCTGCATCCCCCTTTTTGGAATAGAAATCTTATGGTTATGTTCTCCCAATCCATGAAATCTGAGTAAGTTTCGTTAGATCTGTGTAGTGTATTAATTGTTTGAATGGTACAAGTGATAAGTGATTAGCTGTGCAAATGATTTCTGCTAGTAATCCGACTAGGGTTAGTGTTCGCGCTAATAATTCCTAGCCAGGACTTGACAATTGATTTTCAATGACCTACATATATGTTTGTGCCATTATTTTCATCAAGATTAGTCTGGACATAGATGATTGTGCTTAAAAATCGAACCATAATCTCTGGATATGTATAAAAAATAGCCATAAATTCTGTATCCCACTCCACGGCATGTAAACATTGATTTGATGCCAAATTTTGGCAACTGCCAAATGTTCGCTAGAGATTAGTTTGTAAACATTAATTTGACGCCACATTTTTTTACTATTTGTATAGGTGCTGTCTGACGATGTGTACAGCAAGGATGAAGATGGCCAGAGGAGGTACAAGAGCCAAATCCTGAGGGAGCTTTATGCGGGAATGCATAACAGGCGTATTAGGAGCTAGAACGGTGGCTATCGATGCCCATTTTGCAACCATAAGCTTCATGACGTGTATGAAAGTGTTCTAGCGCATGCAAGAGGACGAGCCGTTGGCTCCTTCAAGCAGAAGTATTCTCGCAGGGTGGCGCGCGCCGCGTACACCGAGTACGTGGAGAAGCTTCGGGATCGTGCCAGCAGATGAGATGAGATGCGGGATCAAACTATGTACGCTTGAGTATGCTTAATGACGGTTGAACTATGCTTGTGTACGCTTATTATCTATGTTTGAGTATGTTTAATCTATGTTTACTTATGTCTAAATGTGGGATATGGATGCAATCATTTCGGTTGATGGAATCTACCTCCATCCTGGTTTATTGGTCCCCTTTGTAATTTGTGCTAAATTTTGACCAAAGATTTAACTAACAAAATGTTAGTGCAGGTCAACATTTGTTAGTTAAATATTTGGTCAAATTTTCGTACAAATTACAAAGGGGACTAATAAACTAGGACGGATGTAGTACGTAAATCACACACTGTTCCCAAAATAGGAACCGTGTGCAATGACTTTCATTTTCCCTGTTACATCAATCACACACGGTTGCCTCTAGCAAACCGTTGCCTCCGAAACTCTTCGTGGGACAGAAAACCCTCACCACCCAATTCAAAAAAGAAAAAGAAAAAACCCTCACCATCCCCACGTCACAAAAACCTCACCCCGCCCGCCACCCCCTCCGGTCCCCATTCACACCTGCACAAGCTCCTCCGTGTCTATGCATGGCACTGCCTATCGCGGCGGCAACCACTTAGCTCGCCGCCTGCCGCCGCCACCAGGTTGCCGGCAAACCCCACCGCATTTCACCACTTGTGCTTGCTGCCGCCTATCGCCATCGACTTTCTCGACGCTGCCCGCGGTCGACCCAGCTCCTGCCGGTTGGGGAATCCGCCGTATTGAGGGTTTTTTCTCATGGACAATGAGGTAACTAATTTAATGAGATATTATCTCATCTCTTATCCCAAGTCATCTGCCTCCTTTAATCACCCGGCCAAAATCACCGTGAATTCATTTTTATTCGAGCTGATTTGAGGGTTTTCTTTCATTCATAAAGTGTACAGTGCGCGAACACATCAGGACTTTGCGGCCTCTGCTAGACATCCATGGAGTTCCATCTCATCGTACCAGATGACTTGAGGATGCGCGCGGTATGTCCAATCTCACCCTAAATCGGTTGGCATGGCCTACTTTCCTGAACATATACTAAATATTGCTACATTTGGATAAAAGTTGCCACATGCACCATATACGTCAAAGGGGATTTTTTTTCCTCTTCTTTCTATATTAGGCAAATTAATGATGTATTGTTCTTTCGATTACTAACATATTTCGATGACATCATGTTTACCCTATGTGTTTAATTATAGATTTTTGTCGTTCAATTTCAACTGATGTACAGTTCTTTCAATTTGGGCCCATATTTGCATGTTACCATATTTTCTTTAACAATCCTACCATTTTCTGCATCACGTCCCTTACTATGCAACAGAATTTGTAGTACACAATCTTTCCCTTTACATAAATCAAGACTGCAGGGATGTCATACTGAACACAAACCATGGATTTACAATAGTTACTACTGTAAGACTTGATGAACGTGGTGACTCCTATTTTGGCACTGGCCTTTGGAAAAAAATTTCTAAGTTTTATGTACTGAAAGTTGGCACTAAAATTGCACTGCACATAAAAGAGCCTGGTCATGAGATATATGCTAACTTCCCTGACGATATCATCATGTCCAGACTTTGTTCAAAGTAAGTGTTCTTTTCAAGTATCTGCATGTTGACTTACCCAGCAATATCAAATGAACTGTGTAGTATTTAAGCAACCAATTTTTATTCCATTTTCTTACTCTATTCCTACCTACTAACTTCTAGTTACCAATCACTTTTCTATTGCCCTGTATTAACTAAATATTCCATGTACTCCCAGTTCTATCAGAAAGCGTCGTTGACAAGGAGACACCGGAGGTGGAGAACGGGGCTGCCAAGAAGCAGAGGCGGGTCGAGCAAGAACCGCAAGCGATTCCAGCAGGCCTAGACTTCATCAGCAGCCTCCCCGATGATATGTTGACAGTCATCATCTCCCTCCTCCCAATCAAATATGGGGCGCGGACAACCTTCCTTTCCCGGTGGTGGCGCCCTCTATGGAACTCCACCCCTCTCGACTTCATCGACACCCACGAGCTCTACCATGGCTATCACAAAAGCTTGGATGTGTTCTCCAAGATCCTCGGTAGTCACCCTGGCCCAACCAGAGGCCTTAGCATGGGCAAGTTCCGTTCCAACGGCAAGGACCGAGCCAATCTTGACGACTGGTTCCGATCCCCCGCCCTAGATCAGCTCGAGGAGCTCACTTTTGAAGATGGACATATGCGCTCGCTGCCAACGTTCGCGCTCCGCCTCGCGCCCACGCTGTGCGTCGCCAAGTTCAGGGACTGCCATTCCCCCCCTAATGACGCGCCCGCTCTTATTCTACCACGACTGAAGCACCTCGATCTCGTCGCCGTCTGCCTCCCAAACGGTGACATGGAGCACCTGCTCCGTGGCTATACTTCACTCAAGTACCTTTGTCTTCATGCGATCAATGGGTTGAGTAGCTTCCACATCACCTCCATGACTCTCCGGACTATTTATGTGTGTTGCTGGTGCGGCAAGAAGACATCACAAGATGTGTACCACGGTATTGTCATTGAGGACACACCTTCACTTGAGAGATTACCTGTAGTTGATCAAGAAGGTCCAACTAGAATCAATGTCATTTCTGCGCCGAAATTGACAGTGGTGGGCTACTCGTCTGACAAATACTCTGAACTTGTTATTGGATCCACACCGGTTCAGGTACAACAGCCGTCTTCTACCTCTCATTCTAGAAATTAACATTATTTCTAATTTTGAAGATGTATGTTCGTCTGTCATCCAGAAAATGATTCTGACAAGCTTGACACTGAAACTGCGCATAGTGAAGGTCTTGGCACTAGAATCTATCGGCCCAACCTGGAGCAAGTTGTTAGTTTCCTGAGATGCTTTCCGTGCCTGGAGAAGCTATATATCAAGGTGATGTTCCTTTCCTGTTAAATGTTAACCATAAGGGAGTTCAATTTGTGAAACCTTTTTCCAAGTTTACAATGACAATGTACTATGATTTCTGAAGGATTTTTTGGAGTATTTCAGCACATACATGCCCCCCTCCCATATTGGTTGCTTGATCCATATGGTTACAATCCATAAGCATTTCTCCTTTGGATTCATCTTTACTAGTTTTCTTAGGGAACTTTTCATCCACTCCAACCTCTTGTGAAGAAGGCTACATTTTTGTAGATTGTAATCAAATGCCCATGTTAATCATGTCGGATCAAAGATGGCATGTCAGTGCATTTTACAAATCCTACAAACCAAATAGACCTGTAGTAGTGTTCAAAACTACATGTAGGCACTAACACGTTTTCTTCTTTTGCAGATAAGGTTAGGCCTGGTGGTGGATAATGTGATACAATATAACAATCACATCGAATGCATAGATCTGCATCTCTCATAAATTACTTGAACTCCTACCGAGGGACTTTACTGGAGATTATATTTGCCAGGTTCTTTGTTGTCAGAGCAAGGGTGCTGAAGGTAATGAGGTTTGCCCTACATTTATTTCGCAAAAATGAATGGTTTGTTGATCAGCGCCGGCGGCTGCGGCAGAATGGAATAGGCTCCAAAAATGCTGAATTTCATTTTGGAACTTCAGATGACAGAGTAATCGGAAGTCACCATGTCAACCCCATACATGACTTCTCAGTGCCTGACCCCTTCGCAAAAATTATGAGGTTTTGAAACCAGACTTACAAGTGGTAATATTAGTTTAAACCTCTCTGATATCCATGTTCAGCGAAACAGCGCGAGCGTTTGCAACTGATGAGCTGAATTTCATTTCTAATATCAGTTTGAACCTTGTAATCTTCGAATTTGAGCCATATAACTCTGGAATTTGAACCTTGTAATATTTCAAGCTTTTGTGGTACAATCATTGAAATGGCATCATATGAGACTCGTATATTGGTAGCACTATTTTGACCTTAATAAGCAATGGACTTAGATTTTATTAACCATTCTCGAATCTGTTTACCTTGTCGATCTCATAGCACATGATCTATATAGCTAACTCGACTGCGATCTTCGACATTATTGCACACAGTTGGTTTCTTCAACCGTGTGCCCTGTAGAGCGCAGAATTAATCATCGCACTCAAGTGTCCATCATCACCCTTCTATGTAACTTTGACCTCATCACCCACGGGTGAACTTATGACCGAAGTCATTCCACACACTTCATTTTTACAAAGCTTTTTGCCAATAAACGCCCATGATTTGTCCCTCTTCTAGCCGTCACGTGGCCAAACTAGCCGAGCGGGAAGCTTGCACGGTAAACTGCGCGGGAACAGGCTCACCGATGATACATTTGGCATCTATTCGAGCCCACGCGTGGTCAAATGAAACGCGTGCGGTGCGGTGTTGTCAAGCTTGCACTGGAATCCTCCGCCATGAACGCGGTGACAAGACATGACGATTACAGGCCGGCCGGCCCCAATTTATGACAGCGGACATTTAACCCTTGTGTCTCTTCAACCTTTCAATCGTGCCCCACCATTGCAAGAAGCACACCCACCACGACAAATGCTTAGAGGGTATCCTGCGCGGCTCCAATGGTGTTCCGAGCGGCTGCCGACGACGAGCAGCAGTTCACCATGCATGCCGTGGTGGACACCCACAGAAGGTTCATGGAGCTCTCGGTGGTCTACACCAACAACCCGGTCTGGGTGGCGCACTCCATCCACACCATGGAGTTCTTGCATGTTGAGGAGAAGTACAAGGTGGTCGGGTTCGACCTCGAGTACACCCGCGCTTGTGCCGGGTCTCGTCCCAAGGTCGTCGTCGCCCAGATGTGCATGCGCGATCACGTCCTTGTCTACCACTACTGCCTGGCCGCAAGGCCTTGCGAGCGTTTCGCCAGGTTTGTCAATGATACGTCTCCAACGTATCTATAATTTATGAAGTATTCATGCTATTATATTATCCATCTTGGATGTTTAATGGGCTTTACTATGCACATTTATATTATTTTTGGGACTAACTTGTTAACCCAGAGCCCAGTGCCAGTTTCTGTTTTTCTCCTTGTTTCAGTGTTTCGCAAAAAAGGAATATCAAACGGAGTCCAAACGGAATGAAACCTTTGGGAGAGTTATTTTTGGAACGGAAGCAATCTAGAAGACTTGGAGTGTAAGTAAGGGAAGCAACGAGGAAGGCACGAGGCAGGGGGCGCGCCCACCCCCTGGGCGCGCCCTCCACCCTCGTGGGCCCCTCGTTGCTCCCCTTACCGACTTCTTTCGCCTATATATATATCCATATACCCTAATAACCTTCGGGAACAGAATAGATTGGGAGTTCCGCCGCCGCAAGCCTCTGTAGCCACCAAAAACCAATCGGGACCCTGTTCCGGCACCCTACCGGAGGGGGGAACCCTCACCGGTGGCCATCTTCATCATCCCGGCACTCTCCATGACGAGGAGGGAGTAGTTCACCCTCGGGGCTGAGGGTATGTACCAGTAGCTATGTGTTTGATCTCTCTCTCGTGTTCTTGAGGTGATACGATCTTGATGTATCGCGAGCTTTGCTACTATTGTTGGATCTTATGATGTTTCTCCCCCTCTACTCTCTTGTAATGGATTGAGTTTTCCCTTTGAAGTAATCTTATCGGATTGAGTATTTAAGATTTGAGAACACATGATGTATGTCTTGCATGTGCGTATCTGTGGTGACAATGGGATATCACATGATTCACTTGATGTATGTTTTGGTGATCAACTTGCGGGTTCCGCCCATGAACCTATGCATAGGGGTTGGCACATGTTTTCGTCTTGACTCTCCGGTAGAAACTTTGGGGCACTCTTTGAAGTACTTTGTGTTGGTTTGAATAGATGAATCTGAGATTGTGTGATGCATATCGTATAATCATGCCCACAGATACTTGAGGTGACATTGGAGTATCTAGGTGACATTAGGGTTTTGGTTGATATGTGTCTTAAGGTGTTATTCTAGTACGAACTCTTTAATAGATTGATCCAAAAGAATAACTTTGAGGTGGTTTCGTACCCTACCATAATCTCTTTGTTTGTTCTCCGCTATTAGTGACTTTGGAGTGACTCTTTGTTGCATGTTGAGGGATAGTTATATGATCCAATTATGTTATTATTGTTGAGAGAACTTGCACTAGTGAAAGTATGAACCCTAGGCCTTGTTTCCTAGCATTGCAATACCGTTTACGCTCACTTTTGTCGCTTACTACCTTGCTGTTTTTATATTTTCAGATTACAAAAACCTATATCTACCATCCATATTGCACTTGTATCACCATCTCTTCGCCGAACTAGTGCACCTATACAATTTACCATTGTATTGGGTGTGTTGGGGACACAAGAGACTCTTTGTTATTTGGTTGCAGGGTTGTTTGAGAGAGACCATCTTCATCCTACGCCTCCCACGGATTGATAAACCTTAGGTCATCCACTTGAGGGAAATTTGCTACTGTCCTACAAACCTCTGCACTTGGAGGCCCAACAACGTCTACAAGAAGAAGGTTGTGTAGTAGACATCAAGCTCTTTTTTGGCGCCATTGCCGGGGAGGCTAGGTAAGCGGCACTCACACCCCGTCAACTAAGCTCTTTTCTGGCGCTGTTGCCGGGGAGGTGAGTGCTTGAAGGTATATCTTTAGATCTTGCAATCGAATCTTTTAGTTTCTTGTTTTATCACTAGTTTAGTTTATAAAAGAAAACTTTAAAAAATGGAATTAAGGTTGCCTCATATGCTTCATCTTTTTAATGTCTTTCGTGAAAATGATGGGAAGGAACATTGTGATCAAATACTAGAACAAGAATTACATAGAATGCTTGGCATAAAATATGTGAATGATGAGCATGATTGCAATGTTATTAGTATGAACTCTTTGAATACCCATGATGCTAATGATATGCAAAGCCACAAGCTTGGGGATGCTATGTTTGATGAATATGATATTTTTAGTCCCCCAAGTTTTGATGTGCAAATTTATTATGATGAAAGCATGCCTCCTATCTATGATGATTATTGTGATGACACGTATTCTATAAAGAATAATGATAACCATGAAACTTGTCATCTTGATCTTAATTTTCAATCACATGATAGTTATTTTGTTGAGTTTGCTCCCACTATTATTCATGAGAAGAAATTTGCTTATGTGGAGAGTAATAAAATTTCTATGCAAGTAGATCATGAAAAGAATGCTTTATGTGCTGGTTATATGGTTGAATTCATTCATGATGCTACTAAAAATTATTATGAGAGAGGATCATATGCTTCTACATATTGCAATAATATCAAGTTTCCTCGCTATGTGCTTAAAGTTTTGAAGTTATGCTTGTTTTGCCTTCCTATGCTAGTTGATTATTGTTCCCATAAGTTGTTTGCTCAAAAATTCCCTATGCATAGGAAGTGGGTTAGACTTAAATGTGCTAGTCATATTCTTCATGATGCTCTCTTTATGTTTCAATTCTTATCTTTTATGTGAGCATCATTGAAATCATCATGCCTAGCTAGGGGCGTTAAACGTTAGCGCTTGTTGGGAGGCAACCCAATTTTATTTTAGTTTCTTGCTTTTTGGTTCTGTTTAGGAATAAATAATCGATCTAGCTTCTGTTTAGATGTGGTTTTGTGTTTTAATTAGTGTTTGTGCCAAGTAGAACCTTTGGGAAGACTTGGGTGAAGTCTTTATGATCATGCTGTAAAAAACAGAAACTTTAGCACTGACGAGATTAGCTAAAACTTTTTACTTAAGAGTGCTATTTAGTTGATTCTTTTTGCAGATGATTACTAGACAAATTCCTCAGGTCCAACAATTTATTTTAGAATTTTTGGAGTTCCAGAAGTATACGTTTGATACAGATTACTACAGACTTTTCTGTTTTTGACAGATTCTGTTTTCTATGTGTTGTTTGCTTATTTTGATGAATCTATGGCTAGTAAAATAGTTTATAAACCATAGAGAAGTTGGAATAAAGTAGGTTTAACACCAATATAAATAAAGAATGATTTCATTACAGTACCTTGAAGTGGTGTTTTGTTTTCTTTCGCTAACGGAGCTCACGAGATTTTCTGTTAAGTTTTGTGTTGTGAAGTTTTCAAGTTTTGGGTAAAGATTCGATGGACTATGGAATAAGGAGTGGCAAGATCCTAAGCTTGTGGATGCCCAAGGCACCCCAAGGTAATATTCAAGGACAACCAAGATCCTAAGCTTGGGGATGCCCCGGATGGCATCCCCTCTTTCATCTTCGTTCATCGGTAACTTTATTTGGAGCTATATTTTTATTCACCACATGATATGTGTTTTGCTTGGAGCGTCATTTTATTTTCTTTAGTTTTGCTTGCTGTTCGAATAAAATACCAAGATCTGAAATTCTTAAATGTTAGAGAGTCTTCACATAGCTACATAATTATTTAACTACTCATTGATCTTCACTCATATCTTTTTGGAGTAGTTTGTCATTTACTCGTGTGCTTCACTTATATCCTATGAGTAAATGGTTGAATGATTTGAATGTCATAAATCTGAAATTATATATGTTTCATATGCCTTTCCCATGGGGATTAATGCCTTCACATATAAGAAGTAGAGGTGGTAAATTTTTTGAAGGTTAGCAAACATTGTATTGGTCATTTGAACAATTCATGAAAGAATATTGAAGGAAGAGAGATTTCACATATAAATATACTATCTTGGACATCTTCTATGATTGTGATCCCCATTAATTATTTTCAAACCTGAGCAAATTAGTTGAAGTTTGACAAGGAAGACAACATAATGAGTTATGCTTGGGTATATTTGTATAGAAGTTATATTGTTATGGATCCTCTAACATGTGGTGCTTGCTATTTAGAATCCTTTGCTAGCCAAATATCTGTACTAAGCGGGAATACTGCTTGTGCATCCAAATTCCTTGAACCAAGTTTCTTCCATGAGTGTCCACCATATCTACCTATATGCGGTATTTACCTGCCGTTCCAAGTAAATTTGCATGTGCCAAACTCTAAACCTTCAAATAATAATCTGTTTTGTATGCCCGAATCGCTCATGTAGCGACTAGGGGCTGTCAGTATCTTCCATGCTAGGTGGGTTATTCTCACGATGAGTGGACTCCGCTCATCATTCACGAGAAAATGGCTGGTAACTGGGATGCCCAGTCCTATGATCAAAAGATCAAAAACAAATTCGCAAATAATTTAAACAAAACTCCCCCAGGAATGTTGATAGTTGGACGGCACCCGTTGTTTCGGACAAGCCATGGAGTGTGAATGTTGGTGGAGGGGGAGTAAAATCTTTACCTTTCTGCGTGGGAACCGCCTATAATGTATCTAGTATGGAAGATATTGGGAACTCTTGGTCGTTATGTTGACAATGAAAGCATACCTCTCAAAATTATTTTCATCTCTGTTTTAGCTTCGAGCTCTGGCACCTCTACAAATCCCTGCTTCCCTCTGCGAAGGGCCTATATTTTACTTTTATGCAAGAGTCGGTAATATTCCTTCTCATTCCAACCTACTCTTTAGTTGGCAAGCATCATGTGATGGAAAGATCTAAGCATATATGGCCATTCAAATATATTTGAGCATGAATTATTATTGTTGACATTACCCTTGAGGTAAAAGGTTGGGAGGCGAAACAATAAGCCCCTATCTTTTTTGTGTTCGATGAATACTATTTGTTCTAAAAATATGCTTTGAGTGATAGCAATCATGGAAGACTAAATGATAGTTGAGTATGTGAAGTTTGCTGAATCAAAGCTCTGACATAGACTCTTCCTGAAAATAAGACGAATTGTAATTGTTTGATGACTAATAACACGGTTTGTTAGTTCTCAAGAAAGTTTATGATCTATACTTTAACATGTGAATAGTTTTTTACTTGATCATGCAAAGTTTTATGATATGAGCTACTGTTATGACATATAATGATGCTAGAAAAGGTGATTGAAATTATGATTGATCAAACTTGTGCACCTCCTAGCATTCACACTTCATAAATTCTTTCTTTTATCATTTACCTACTCGAGGACGAGCAGGAATTAAGCTTGGGGATGCTGATACGTCTCCAACGTATCTATAATTTATGAAGTAGTCATGCTATTATATTATCCATCTTGGATGTTTAATGGGCTTTACTATGCACTTTTATATTATTTTTGGGACTAACTTATTAACCCAGAGCCCAGTGCCAGTTTCTGTTTTCTCCTTGTTTCAGTGTTTCGCAGAAAAGGAATATCAAACGGAGTCCAAACGGAATGAAACATTCGGGAGAGTTATTTTTGGAACGGAAGCAATCCAGAAGACTTGGAGTGTATGTAAGGGAAGCAACGAGGAAGGCACGAGGAAGGGGGGCGCGCCCACCCCCCTGGGCACGCCCTCCACCCTCGTGGGCCCCTCGTGGCTCCCCTTACCGACTTCTTTCGCCTATATATATATATGCATAGACCCTAAAAACCTTCGGGAACAGAATACATCGGGAGTTCCGCCGCCGCAAGCCTCTGTAGCCACCAAAAACCAATCGGGACCCTGTTCCGGCACCCTGCCTGAGGGGGGAACCCTCACCGGTGGCCATCTTCATCATCCCGGCGCTCTCCATGACGAGGAGGGAGTAGTTCACCCTCGGGGCTGAGGGTATGTACCAGTAGCTATGTGTTGGATATCTCTCTCTCGTGTTCTTGAGGTGATACGATCTTGATGTATCGCGAGCTTTGCTACTATTGTTGGATCTTATGATGTTTCTCCCCCTCTACTCTCTTGTAATGGATTGATTTTTCCCTTTGAAGTAATCTTATCGGATTGAGTCTTTAAGGATTTGAGAACACTTGATGTATGTCTTGCATGTGCGTATCTGTGGTGACAATGGGATATCACGTGATTCACTTGATGTATGTTTTGGTGATCAACCTGCGGGTTCTACCCATGAACCCATGCATAGGGGTTGGCACACGTTTTCGTCTTGACTCTCCGGTAGAAACTTTGGGGCACTCTTTGAAGTACTTTGTGTTGGTTTGAATAGATGAATCTGAGATTGTGTGATGCATATCGTATAATCATACCCACGGATACTTGAGGTGACATTGGAGTATCTAGGTGACATTAGGGTTTTGGTTGATATGTGTCTTAAGGTGTTATTCTAGTACGAACTCTTTAATAGATTGATCCGAAAGAATAACTTTGAGGTGGTTTCGTACCCTACCATAATCTCTTTGTTTGTTCTCCGCTATTAGTGACTTTGGAGTGACTCTTTGTTGCATGTTGAAGGATAGTTATATGATCCAATTATGTTATCATTGTTGAGAGAACTTGCACTAGTGAAAGTATGAACCCTGGGCCTTGTTTCCTAGCATTGCAATACCTTTTACGCTCACTTTTATCGCTTACTAGCTTGTTGTTTTTATATTTTAAGATTACAAAAACCTATATCTACCATCCATATTGCACTTGTATCACCATCTCTTCGCCGAACTAGTGCACCTATACAATTTACCATTGTATTGGGTGTGTTGGGGACACAAGAGACTCTTTGTTATTTGGTTGCAGGGTTGTTTGAGAGAGACCATCTTCATGCTACACCTCCCACGGATTGATAAACCTTAGGTCATCCACTTGAGGGAAATTTGCTACTGTCCTACAAACCTCTGCACTTGGAGGCCCAACAACATCTACAAGAAGAAGGTTGTGTAGTAGACATCAGTCAACAGCCCCCACTACATGTTCGCTACGGTGGACATCGCCAACGATGTAAAGGTGCTCAAGAATTCGGGCATCGCCTGCCAGAATCTTCTCGACATCTAGGGCCAGGACAAGATCTGGACAGCAGCGAGCATGAGAAGCACTCACTGGTTCACCTCGCTGATAACCCAGAAGTATAGGGGATCGCAACAGTTTTCGAGGGTAGAGTATTCAACCCAAATTTATTGATTCGACACAAGGGGAGCCAAAGAATATTCTCAAGTATTAGCAGCTGAGTTGTCAATTCAACCACACCTGAAAGACTTAATATCTGCAGCAAAATATTTAGTAGCAAAGTAGTATGGAAGTAACGGTAATGGTGGCAAAAGTAATAGTAGCAGTTTCGTAGCAATCGTAACAGTGGCAACGGAAAAGTAACTAAGCAAAGATCAATATGTGAAAAGCTCGTAGGCAATGGATCAATGATGGATAATTATGTCGGATGGCATTCATCATGCAACAGTTATAACCTAGGGTGACACAGAACTAGCTCCAATTCATCAATATAATGTAGGCATGTATTCCGAATATAGTCATACGTGCTTATGGAAAAGAACTTGCATGACATCCTTTGTCCTACCCTCCCGTGGCAGCGGGGTCCTATTGGAAACTAAGGGATATTAAGGCCTCCTTTTAATAGACTACCGGACCAAAGCATTAGCACTTAGTGAACACATGAACTCCTCAAACTACGGTCATCACCGGGAAGTGTCCCGACTATTGTCACTCCGGGGTTGTCGGATCATAACACATAGTAGGTGACTATACTTGCAAGATAGGATCAAGAACACAAATATATTCATGAAAACATAAAGGGTTCAGATATGAATTCATGGCACTCGAGCCCTAGTGACAAGCATTAAGCATAGCAAAGTCATATCAACATCAATCTTAGAACATAGTGGATACTAGGGATCAAACCCTAACAAAACTAACTCGATTACATGGTAAATCTCATCCAATCCATCACCGTCCTGCAAGCCTACGATGGGATTACTCACGCACGGTGGTGAGCATCATGAAATTGGTGATGGAGGATGGTTGATGATGACGACGGCGACGATTTCCCTCTCTGGAGCCTCGAACGGACTCCAGATCTGCCCTCCCGAGGAAGAACAGGACGTGGCGGCGGCTCTGTATCATAAAACGCGATGAATCCTTCTCTCTGATTTTTTTATCCCCGAACATGAATATATGGATTTGGAGTTGAGGTCGATGGAGGTCTAGGGGGGCCACAAGGACAGAGGGCGCGCCCAGGGGGTGGGAGCGCCCTCCACCCTTGTGGACAGGGTGTGGGCCCCCTTCGGTTGATTGTTACGCCAATATTATTTATTTATTCCAAAACTGATCTTCGTGAAGTTTCAGGTCATTCCGATAACTTTTATTTCTGCACAAAAATAACATCATGGCAATTCTGTTGAAAACAGCGTCAGTCCGGGTTAGTTCCATTCAAATCATGCAAATTAGAGTCCAAAACAAGGGCAAAAGAGTTTGGAAAAGTAGATACGATGGAGACGTATCACTCGCCGAGGCCATCATCGATCCCTACTACAGAGACGTGAAGGTGAAGGAAATATGCCCTAGAGGCAATAATAAAGTTATTATTTATTTCTTTATATCGTGATAAATGTTTATTATTCATGCTAGAATTGTATTAACCGGAAACATGATACATGTGTGAATTCATAGGCAAACAGAGTGTCACTAGTATGCCTCTACTTGACTAGCTCGTTGATCAAAGATGGTTATGTTTCCTAGCCATGGACAAAGAGTTGTCATTTGATTAACGGGGTCACATCATTAGGAGAATGATGTGATTGACTTGACCCATTCCGTTAGCTTAGCACTTGATCGTTTAGTATGTTGCTATTGCTTTCTTCATGACTTATACATGTTCCTATGACTATGAGATTATGCAACTCCTGTTTACCGGAGGAACACTTTGTGTGCTACCAAACGTCACAACGTAACTGGGTGATTATAACGGTGCTCTACAGGTGTCTCCGAAGGTACTTGTTGGGTTGGCGTATTTCGAGATTAGGATTTGTCACTCCAATTGTCGGAGAGGTATCTCTGGGCCCACTCGGTAATGCACATCACTTAAGCCTTGCAGGCATTGCAACTAATGAGTTAGTTGTGGGATGATGTATTACAGAACGAGTAAAGAGACTTGCCGGTAACGAGATTGAGCTAGGTATTGAGATACCGACGATCGAATCTCGGGCAAGTAACATACCGATGACAAAGGGAACAACGTATGTAGTTATGCGGTTTGACCGATAAAGATCTTCGTAGAATATGTGGGAGCCAATATGAGCATCCAGGTTCCGCTATTGGTTATTGACCGGAAACATGTCTCGGTCATGTCTACATAGTTCTCGAACCCGTAGGGTCCGCACGCTTAAAGTTCGATGACGGTTATATTATGAGTTTATGTGTTTTGATGTACCGAAGGTAGTTCGGAGTCCCGGATGTGATCACGGACATGACGAGGAGTCTCCAAATGGCCGAGACATGAAGATTGATATATTGGACGACTATATTCGGACACCGGAATGGTTCCGGAGGTTATCGGATAAATACCGGAGTACCGGCGGTTACCGGAACCCCCCCCCCCCCCCCCCCGAGGTTATTGGGCTTCATGGGCCCAAGTGGTGGAAGAGGAGAGGCGGCCAAGGGGCAGCCGCGCGCCCCTCCCCCAAGTCTAAATTGGACAAGGAAGGGGGGCGCCGCCCCCCCTTTCCTTTCCCCCTCTCTCTCCTTCCCTCTCCTCTCCTACTCCAACATGGAAGGGGGGTCCTACTCCCGAGACACCACGTGATGATCGGGTGTGATAAGCTCTACGTTCACATACAATGGGTGCAAGCCAGTTTTGCACATGCAGAATACTCAGGTTAAACTTGACGAGCCTAGCATATGCAGATATGGCCTCGGAACACTGAGACCGAAAGGTCGAGCGTGAATCATATAGTAGATATGATCAACATAGTGATGTTCACCATTGAAAACTACTCCATTTCACGTGATGATCGGTTATGGTTTAGTTGATTTGGATCACGTGATCACTTAGATGATTAGAGGGATGTCTATCTAAGTGGGAGTTCTTAAGTAATATGATTAATTGAACTTAAATTTATCATGAACTTAGTACCTGATAGTATTTTGCATGTCTATGTTTGTTGCAGAGACATGGCTCGTGTTGTTGTTCCGTTGAATTTTAATGCGTTCCTTGAGAAAGCAAAGTTGAAAGATGATGGTAGCAATGACACGGACTGGGTCCGTAACTTGAGGATTATCCTCATTGCTGCACAGAAGAATTACATCCTGGAAGCACCGCTAGATGCCAAACCTGCTGCAGGAGCAACACCAGATGTTATGAACGTCTGGCAGAGCAAAGCTGATAACTACTCGATAGTTCAGTGTGCCATGCTTTACGGCTTAGAACCGGGACTTCAACGACGTTTTGAACGTCATGGAGCATATGAGATGTTCCAGGAGTTGAAGTTAATATTTCAAGCAAATGCCCGGATTGAGAGATATGAAGTCTCCAATAAGTTCTACAGCTGCAAGATGGAGGAGAATAGTTCTGTCAGTGAGCATATACTCAGAATGTCTAGGTATAACAATCACTTGATTCAACTGGGAGTTAATCTTCTGGATGATAGCGTCATTGATAGAATTCTTCCATCACTGCCACCAAGCTACAAGAGCTTCGTGATGAACTATAACATGCAAGGGATGGATAAGACGATTCCCGAGCTCTTCGCAATGCTAAAGGCTGCGGAGGTAGAAATCAAGAAGGAGCATCAAGTGTTGATGGTCAATAAGACCGCCAGTTTCAAGAAAAAGGGCAAAGGGAAGAAGAAGGGGAACTTCAAGAAGAACAGCAAACTAGTTGCTGCTCAAGAGAAGAAACCCAAGTCTGGACCTAAGCCTGAGACTGAGTGCTTCTACTGCAAGGAGACTGGTCACTGGAAGCGGAACTTCCCCAGGTATTTGGCGGATAAGAAGGATGGCAAGGTGAACAAAGGTATATGTTATATACATGTTATTGATGTGTACCTTACCAGAGCTCGCAGTAGCACCTGGGTATTTGATACTGGTTCTGTTGCTAATATTTGCAAACGGATTAAGCAGACACTGGTTAAGGACGAGGTGACGATGCGCGTGGGAAACGGTTCCAAAGTCGATGTGATCGCCGTCGGCACGCTACCTCTACATCTACCTTTGGGATTAGTATTAGACCTAAATAATTGTTATTTGGTGCCAGCGTTGAGCATGAACATTATATCTGGATCTTGTTTGATGCGAGACGGTTATTCATTTAAATCAGAGAATAATGGTTGTTCTATTTATATGAGTAATATCTTTTATGGTCATGCACCCTTGAAGGGTGGTCTATTTTTGATGAATCTCGATAGTAGTGATACACATATTCATAATGTTGAAGCCAAAAGATGCAGAGTTGATAATTATAGTGCAACTTATTTGTGGCACTGCCGTTTGGGTCATATTGGTGTAAAGCGCATGAAGAAACTCCATACTGATGGACTTTTGGAATCACTTTATTATGAATCACTTGGTACTTGCGAACCATGCCTCATGGGCAAGATGACTAAAACGTCGTTCTCCGGAACTATGGAGCGAGCAACTGATTTATTGGAGATCATACATACTGATGCATGTGGTCCAATGAATGTTGAAGCTCGCGGCGTGCATCGTTATTTTCTCACCTTCACAGTTGATTTAAGCAGATATGGGTATATCTACTTAATGAAACATAAGTCTGAAACTTTTGAAAAGTTCAAAGAATTTCAGAGTGAAGTGGAAAATCATCGTAACAAGAAAATAAAGTTTCTACGATCTGATCGTGGAGGAGAATATTTGAGTTACGAGTTTGGTCTACATTTGAAACAATGCGGAATAGTTTCGCAACTCACGCCACCCGGAACAGCACAGCGTAATGGTGTGTCCGAACGTCGTAATCGTAGTTTACTAGATATGGTGCGATCTATAATGTCTCTTATTGATTTACCTCTATCGTTTTGGGGTTATGCTTTAGAGACGGCCGCATTCATGTTAAATAGGGCACCATCAAAATCCGTTGAGACGACGCCTTATGAACTATGGTTTGGCAAGAAACCAAAGTTGTCGTTTCTTAAAGTTTAGGGCTGCGATGCTTATGTGAAAAAACTTCAACCTGATAAGCTCGAACCCAAATCGGAGAAATGTGTCTTCATAGGATACCCAAAGGAAACTTTTGGGTACACCTTCTATCACAGATCTGAAGGCAAGACATTCTTTGCTAAAAATGGATCCTTTCTAGAGAAGGAGTTTCTCTCGAAAGAAGTGAGTGGGAGGAAAGTAGAACTTGATGAGGTAACAGTACCTGCTCCCTTATTGGAAAGTAGTTCATCACAGAAACCGGTTTGTGTGACACCTACACCAATTAGTGAGGAAGTTAATGATGATGATCATGAAACTTCAGATCTAGTTGTTACTGAACCTCGTAGGTCAACCAGAGTAAGATCCGCACCAGAGTGGTATGGTAATCCTATTCTGGAGGTTATGTTACTAGACCATGACGAACCTACGAACTATGAAGAAGCGATGGTGAGCCCAGATTCCACAAAATGGCTTGAGGCCATGAAATCTGAGATGGGATCCATGTATGAGAACAAAGTATGGACTTTGGTTGACTTGCCCAATGATCGGCAAGCCATCAAGAATAAATGGATCTTCAAGAAGAAGACTGACGCTGACGGTAATGTTACTGTCTATGAAGCTCGACTTGTTGCAAAAGGTTTTCGACAAGTTCAAGGGATTGACTACGATGAGACCTTCTCACCCGTAGCGATGCTTAAGTCTGTCCGAATCATGTTAGCAATTGCCGCATTTTATGATTATGAAATTTGGCAAATCGATGTAAAAACTGCATTCCTGAATAGATTTCTGGAAGAAGAGTTGTATATGATGCAACCGGAAGGTTTTGTCGATCCAAAGGGAGCTAACAAAGTGTGCAAGCTCCAGCGATCCATTTATGGACTGGTGCAAGCCTCTCGGAGTTGGAATAAACGTTTGGATAGTGTGATCAAAGCATATGGTTTTATACAGACTTTTGGAGAAGCCTATATTTACAAGAAAGTGAGTGGGAGCTCTGTAGCATTTCTGATATTATATGTGGATGACATATTGTTGATCGGAAATGATATAGAATTTCTGGATAGCATAAAGGGATATTTGAATAAGAGTTTTTCAATGAAGGACCTCGGTGAAGCTGCTTATATATTGGGCATCAAGACCTATAGAGATAGATCAAGACGCTTAATTGGACTTTCACAAAGCACATACCTTGACAAAGTTTTGAAGAAGTTCAAAATGGATCAAGCAAAGAAAGGGTTCTTGCCTGTGTTACAAGGTGTGAAGTTGAGTAAGACTCAATGCCCGACCACTGCAGAAGATAGAGAGAAAATGAAAGATGTTCCCCATGCTTCAGCCATAGGCTCTATCATGTATGCAATGTTGTGTACCAGACCTGATGTGTGCCTTGCTATTAGTTTAGCAGGGAGGTACCAAAGTAATCCAGGAGTGGATCACTGGACAGCGGTCAAGAACATCCTGAAATACTTGAGAAGGACTAAGGATGTGTTTCTTGTTTATGGAGGTGACAAAGAGCTCGTCGTAAATGGTTACGTCGATGCAAGCTTTGACATTGATCCGGACGATTCTAAATCGCAAACCGGATACGTGTTTATATTGAACGGTGGAGTTGTCAGTTGGTGCAGTTCTAAACAAAGTGTCGTAGCGAGATCTACATGTGAAGCGGAGTACATAGCTGCTTCGGAAGCAGCAAATGAAGGAGTTCATATCTAATCTAGGTGTCATACCTAGTGCATTGGGTCCAATGAAAATCTTTTGTGACAATACTGGTGCAATTGCTTTGGCAAAGGAATCCAGATTTCACAAGAGAACCAAGCACATCAAGAGACGCTTCAACTCCATCCGGGATCAAATCTAGGTGGGAGACATAGAGATTTGCAAGATACATACGGATCTGAATGTTGCAGACCCGTTGACTAAGCCTCTTCCACGAGCAAAACATGATCAGCACCAAGGCTCCATGGGTGTTAGAATCATTACTGTGTAATCTAGATTATTGACTCTAGTGCAAGTGGGAGACTGAAGGAAATATGCCCTAGAGGCAATAATAAAGTTGTTATTTATATTTCCTTATATCATGAAAAATGTTTATTATTCATGCTAGAATTGTATTAACCGGAAACTTAGTACATGTGTGAATACATAAACAAATAGAGTGTCACTAGTATGCCTCTACTTGACTAGCTCGTTGAATCAAAGATTGTTAAGTTTCCTAGCCATAGACATGAGTTGTCATTTGATTAACGAGATCACATCATTAGAGAATGATGTGATTGACTTGACCCATTCTGATAGCTTAGCATTTGATCGTTTAGTATATTGCTATTGCTTTCTTCATGACTTATACATGTTCCTATGACTATGAGATTATGCAACTCCCGTTTACCGGAGGAACACTTTGTGTGCTACCAAACGTCACAACGTAACTGGGTGATTATAAAGGTGCTCTACAGGTGTCTCCGAAGGTACTTGTTGGGTTGGCGTATTTCGAGATTAGGATTTGTCACTCCAATTGTCGGAGAGATATCTCTGGGCCCACTCGGTAATGCACATCACTGTCGGCGTTCTGGGAACGGGGGTCCCCAGACTTGCCTGCCTGCGGCCCACAGCGAGGCCAAGCAGCAGGCCGTACGGCCCATCTTCGTCAACAAGGCACCCAAGACCCTCGTGAGGGTCCAAGCCTCGCGAGGCGGACGACGCAAGACCTCCTCTGGAGTGGCCTAGCCAGGCAGGCTCACAAGGAGCTGAGATATCAAGGCAAGGCAAACCTCACGAGGCTCTCGTGACGTGAGCCATGACGAACGGTACCAGGCGGGTGCCAGGCGGACGCCAATGCGTGCAGCGTCCCTATTTCCTCTTTGGTGCTAAGGAGGCCAGCACAGGCGAAGAGTACCGAGGCATCAGGCAAAGGTTTCCATATTGGTGCAACGAGACCAAGACCAGGAGGACGGCAAGGCGGAGGTCATCGTGGAGCCCAAGACGGCGTCACCCCAGAGCTTTTCATAGGCGAAGACCGCTTTTGTCAGGATAGCTTGTACTAGTTGTCCCCCTTCAAATTTTCCCATCGTTGTTGGCTCCCTTCCCGCTTGATATTTGGGAAGAGGACCAGGGCCCCTATAAATAGGACTAGCCACCACAGTAGGAGGCAACTGATCTCGAACTGGTTCAGATCATCCTCAACTACACAAGCACAAGAACACCCCAACCTCAGGAGGCTGTTCTTCCCTTGTACTGTTCATCATCAGCCCAAGAGGCAATCCACCACCACCACACTGGAGTAGGGTATTACACCACAACGGTGGCCCGAACCAGTATAAACCTCGTGTCTTTCTGTGTTGCGAGTTCGTCGAGTTCGTCCGCGAGATCCTAGCGAGCTACAGCGAGATCCTAGCGAGCTACAGCGTAGATCGGTAGGAGGGAGAGACTTCGCGCACACCCCAGTGTTCGAACCTTAAGGGTTTGCCGGAACCCCACATCCGACATTTGGCGCGCCAGGTAGGGGTGCGCCGTAGTTTCCCTTCCATCAGTTCGTTGCTCCATCGCTCCGTCATTTCCATGGCGGACGCTCGCCGTGCTCGAGCTGAGCGTCAGGCTGCCCTCTCCGCCCGCGTCTCTCAGACGGCTCCCGTAGGCGGGCTACCTCATCGTTCTCCATCTCCCGCCGCCAACGCTGCCACCGGCCCAGCGGGGAACGAGCAGCAGGCATCCTCGCTGCATCCTTTGGTGCGGCAAGACGGCCGCACCGCTACTCCATCACTTACCCCTGTCGGTTCTTCGTCTCACGCGCACCGCGCTCCCATGGAGGCACGGGCCGCGCTCATCGCGGCGAACGAGCTCCTGCGTTACCGCCCCATCGACGACCTCTATGAGGAGTGGCTCGACCGCGTCGCCGAGCTCGTCCGTGCCGCAGGGGGCTCTCCGGCGCCATCCCACTCTCTGCCTCCCCCTCAACCAGCCGCGGGCGACGGGGCTCATGGCATGCCTCCACCACCTCAACCCCAAGACGGTGCCTTGGCACCAAGGCGCGCGCCTCCGCGGCGTGATCCACCGCGCCGGCGCCCGCGCGTGAAGAAAGAAGCTGCCAAGAAATCCCGCGGCCGCGAGAAGCTGCACCGGCGCTCCCCGCGCCACCTCGTCAAGACCGCGTGCCGCCTGCAGTGGCGCAGCGCGGACCTCGCCAAGACCAAGCTCCACCTCAGAAGCGGGCCCCGGCGACCACGGCCGGCTGCCGCGCCTTCACCCCCGAACTGCGTAGCGTCGCCTGGCCAGGCAAGTTCAAGCCAGATCTGCCTCCTCGCTACGACGGCACCGCCGACCCCGCGGAGTTCCTGCAGCTCTATGAGCTGAGCATCGAAGCGGCCAACGGCGACGAAAAAGTCATGGCGAACTGGTTTCCCATGGCTCTCAAGGATGGGGCCCGCTCCTGGCTCCTGAACCTGCAGCACGGCTCGATCTCCTCCTGGGACGAGATGCGCGACCGCTTCGTCGCCAACTTCCAGGGCACTCGCGACCGCCCACCGGCCGCGGGTGATCTACGCCGCATCAAGCAACAACCAGGAGAGACCCTCCAGAAGTACATCCAGCGCTTCAACAACACCCGCCTCAAGATCCCCAAGGTCACGGACGAAGCCATCATCTCCGCGTTCTCGGACGGCGTCCGTGACGTCAAGATGAAGGAAGAGCTCGCTATCCACGAGGAGCTCTGCACATCTCAGGAGCTGTTCAACCTGGCGACCAAGTGCGCAAGAGCTGAGGAGGGGCGCCTCTCTCTCCTTGAGCTGCCAGCTGCAGGAGCGGAGGAGAAGAAGGCCAAGGCCAAGGACGTGAAGCGCAAAGAGGCAGTAGTGCTCGCAGCGGAGCCCGACACCAAGCGAGGCAGAGATCAGCCCGAGTCATCCAAGAACGGCCGACCGTTCTGCGCCTTCCACAACCTGAACACCCACAACACCAGCGACTGTCAAGAGCTCAGAGCCATACGGGAAGGACGCTACGGTCGACGCCCCGAGCGCAACGACCGGGGCTACGGCCGCGGAGGAGGACGCGGAGGCGGACGCTGGGACGACCGTGGCCCGCGCCAGGAGTGGCGCGACCGGCCTCGTGAGGACCGCTGGCAGGACCAACCTCGCGAGGGCGCCTGGAGGGACCCGCCTCGTGAGGATCGCCCCCAGGGCAACGCCGGTCTTCCCCCGCTGCCGCCACCAAGAAGGAACGACGACCACCACCAGGACGAGGGGGCTGGGGGCTTCCAGGAGCCGCGTGCGATCGCCTGCATCTTGGGCGGTGCCCAGGCCCCAGCCTCTCAGCGCATCTTCAAACAGTTCGCTCGCGAGGTGAACGCGGTGCTCCCCAAGCTCGAGGCCACGCGCCCGCTCAGGTGGTCCCAATGTGCCATCACCTTCAACTCGGCAGATCAGCTCAAGTGCGCAGCCACCGCTGGCGCCCTCCCTATGCTGTGCTCCCCAGTCATCAGCAATGTGCAAGTCACCAAGACTCTCATCGACGGCGGCGCAGGGCTCAACGTCCTATCCGTCGACACGTTCGACAACCTCCAAGTGCCATATGAGCAGCTCCAGCCAACCAAGCCTTTCTCAGGAGTGACCGACGGTTCCACCACACCAATAGGGCAGGTCCGCCTGCCTGTCACCTTCGGGGAGCGCAAGAACTATCGCACCGAGCTCATCGACTTCGACGTCGCGCACATCCGCCTGCCGTACAATGCCATCCTCGGGTATCCAGCCCTGGCCAAGTTCATGGCTGTCCCTCATCACGGCTACAACGTTCTCAAGATGCCAGGAAGCGGAGGGATCATCACGGTCCCGTGTGAAGAGAGGGATGCGGTGTGCTCCCTTGAGCGCGCCTTTCAAGCCACAGCAATCGACGACCCTGACAGCAGAAGTGAAGGCCCTCCGGAGACCATCCCCAAGAAGAAGCTGTCGCGCCACACAGGACCTCAAGAGGATGGCGTCGCGGCAGGAGCCTCATCAGGACCAGCGCCCGTTCCAGGGGCGCCTCCCTCCATCGCATAGGAAAGCGCGCCCGGCGCCCTCCTCAGGCAGGGCTCGGAGGCTCTCTTCCGGAGAGCCTCAGACCTTGCCAACCTCACGAGGGAGGCGCTTGGGCACCACTTGGAAGCGTGCCTCACGGCACACTTTCCTCAGGAGAGCACAGGGCAAGGAGTTCCCGCCACCCAGGAGTTCATCACCAAGGCCACCCAGGAACTGCAAGAAGCAAGAGCCATGCGCGGCCACAGCCGCTCACAAGGCGCAGCTCCCCATCCAGGCGAGGATGCCGGGCTGCGTGTCTGTGTCGACGTCCCAAGGCTCAACAGGGCCGCATCTCAGGAGCGCTTCTGGCCATCGCGTGTGGGCCGCTGTGAGGGCCCACCACACAGCTACGTCCGCATGCCCTTCAGCTTGCCAAGCGTGGCGACGGCCTATCAGCGCAACATGCAGCAAGTCCTGGCGGCTCAGGAGGCCAGGTTCCACGCCGTCCCGGAGGAGATGGAGACGGTCTTCAGGGAACCTCCTGAACCCCAGAGCCTCCCGAGGCTCAGGGTCCCGGTGGCTCATGAGGAGCCATTCCTTCAACGCGCGGCTTCAGCTGCACCAACTCTACTTCGTCTACAGAACCAGGTGACATCTTCCAAGTTCGTTTAAGCTGGGAGCGCCCCTCGGGCTGCATTATTCCCAGGCCACATGGGTCCCTCCCTGTGGCATGTATCCCTTTTGCTTAAGTCTTTAGCTTACCTTGCTGGGGGCGCCCCTCGGGCTGCATCATCCATGAGCCGCTCGGGCCAGACCCGGTGGCGTGTATCTTCCTGCATTATCCAAGTTGACCTGCTCTTCATGCTTAACCTGCCAACGGCTATCGCCTGCTCGATCATCGCCTCCCCCGGGGCCTTCACACAGGCACGGCGCTGGTGCATGGGTCCGTCCCTGCCACACCGACAAATCTGAGTGGTCGAGCTCTGGCTCGCGGCACGCGCCGCGCACGTCAACTCACCAGGCCCTCAGTGCCTTCACCTCACCCAGAGCAACCAGCGGCAAGCTAACAGCTGTAACGGCAAACCATGTTTCTTCTTGTGCCTGCTCACAGGGATCCCGAGGGAAGGATAGCAGGCGGGACCGCGAGTCTCTTTTTCTCTCGTGTAATTCGCTTATGCTTTAAAAGGGGGGCTCCTGAGCATCGCGACTCAGGAGCTCTTACTGGCTCTCCAGCCCTCACCCCCTGGCCTTGACCACGGCATCGCGACCTGGCATACCAGCGGCGGCTGAGCTCGCTCGAGGGCCGGGACCTAAGGACGTAGAGCACTAAGGAGAGCATGAGGGAAGAGGAACTCATATGGGCCGACCTGGCTATGCCGCGCGAATTGGCGCGCAGCCCTAGCGCAACATCAGGAATCACCGTGAAGTCAGCAAGATAAGTTTCGCCCCAGGATCAGCTAAATATCTGGGCCTAATGGTCATTTGCGCCATGCCGCAGCCCTGTTGTGGCCAAGTCATTTTCCTGTCTTGCCTTACCATGGCTGCTTGAGCGCTAAGGGGGACCTCCTGAGCATTGCGCCTCAGGGGCTCTTACTGGACCTCGGGCCGCACACCTCCTGGCCTTGACCACGGCACGCGACCTGGCATACCAGCGATGGTTGTAGCCTGCCTGGGGGCCGGGACCTGTCAGCGTAGAGCAACAAGCCATCGCGAGGAAAGAAAGGGGGGACCAAGTCTTAACGGGACATGCACTCACCAAGTTTTCATAACAAGGAAGATAAGCACCAAAGACATTACAGACCCTTACATGCCCCACGGGGTGATTCATGATTCTTCGCAGGAAACAAAAGCTGATACTAAGGGGAATCCTATCTACACCCTTCCGTGGTAGACGCCATCATCAACAGTGGGCCACGGGAGGCCGGCGCCAACCCCATCTAGATCAGCGGCGACGGCCGGACGCCGCAGCCCTGCTCCGAGCGCAGCGAGAGCTCGGGGCACGTAGCTGTCGTCGCTCGTCTCCGAAGTCTCATAAAGCTCAGGAGAGCTGCCGGACAACCAAGGGCTACTGCTGTTGGAGTAGCTGCGGGCGGAGCGCGCGTCGGTCTGGCGCTCCACCCCAGGGGAGCACTCCAGGCGGCGGCCCTCGGTGTCGAAGACCTTGAAGAAGAGCGTGGAGACGCCGTCGTACTCGAAGTGCATCGCGAGGGCTCCCCTCGCACAGCAGACCCGCGCGATCTCGCCCCAGCCGCGAGTCATGAAGATCTTGCCGGTGGGGACCGCTTCGATCTCCGCTTCGGTAGCCGGAGCGCTGTAGTCGGCATGCTGCAGCCAGAGCTCGAGAGGCCCCCTCGGCGGCATCACGACGGAGAAGAACCGCGGGAAGCGGATCCAGGAGCTTGGAGGCATCGGCGCCCACAACATCAACTCGCGCGGGGAGTCCGTGGCATGGACCCCAGGGCGACGGCACGTGTCGCCGTGGCGCAGCTGCCCCGGACGCCGCGCGGGCGGCGCTGCTCATCGCTCCAACCTCCCGAGCCCTCGGCTCGGGCGTACAAGGGTAGCGGGTACCCCGGAGGAGGCTGCTCGCACCAAGGCCTCATCACCACATGCATCGCCGCTTTATCACAGTGATGCATCGACCTCTTCTTCGGTGGAAGTGGCCCCGGATCGTCACGGGGAGCTTTTCCTTTCTCTTCGGCGGAAAACCTTCTAATGGGCGCCATTGTTGTCAGCAGTGGAGCAAGGAGGACGAAGCAAGCAACCGAGGAAGAGATGGGCAACGGGGGCTCCGCCCCCCTCCCCATTTATAGCAAGGGAAGGCCAACCGGCGTCTCGCACGATCGCAGGTAATGATGGTTTTCCTTGCATGTCGCAGGGACTTGTCAAGTCGTGCAGTTGTCGAGGCAGCGTGGGGAAGCGGAGACGCCCACGTCCAATCAACCGCCACGCGTCGACCGAGGCCGCAGGCCTGTTGGGGCTCGCGGTGCTCCGAACTTGACCCTTGGCTTTGCCGCGAAGCCAAGCCCGAGCGCACCTTGGGCCCGGGAGCTACTGTCAGCGTTCTGGGAACGGGGGTCCCCAGACTTGCCTGCCTGTGGCCCACAGCGAGGCCAAGCAGCAGGTCGTACGGCCCATCTTCGTCAACAAGGCACCCAAGACCCTCGCGAGGGTCCAAGCCTCGCGAGGCGGATGACGCAAGACCTCCTCTGGGGTGGCCTAGCCAGGCAGGGTCACGAGGAGCGGAGATATCAAGGCAAGGCAAACCTCATGAGGCTCTCATGACATGAGCCATGACGAACGGTACCAGGCGGGCACCAGTGCGCGCAGCGTCCCTATTTCCTCTTTGGTGCTAAAGAGGCCAGCGCAGGCGAAGAGTACCGAGGCATCAGGCAAAGGTTGCCATATTGGTGCAACGAGACCAAGACCAGGAGGACGGCAAGGCGGAGGTCATCGTGGAGCCCAAGACGGCGTCACCCCAGAGCTTTTCGCAGGCGAAGACCGCTTTTGTCAGGATAGCTTGTACTAGTTGTCCCCCTTTAAATTTGCCCGCCGTTGTTGGCTCCCTTCCCGCTCGATATTTGGGAAGAGGACCAGGGCCCCTATAAATAGGACTAGCCACCACAGTAGGAGGCAACTGATCTCGAACTGGTTCAGATCATCCTCAACTACACAAGCACAAGAACACCCCAACCTCAGGAGGCTGTTCTTCCCTTGTACTGTTCATCCTCAGCCCAAGAGGCAATCCACCACCACCACACTGGAGTAGGGTATTACACCACAATGGTGGCCCGAACCAGTATAAACCTCGTGTCTTTCTGTGTTGCGAGTTCGTCGAGTTCGTCCGCGAGATCTTAGCGAGCTAGAGCGTAGATCGGTAGGAGGGAGAGACTTCGCGCGCACCCCAGTGTTCGAACCTTAAGGGTTTGCCGGAACCCCACATCCGACAATCACTTAAGCCTTGCAAGCATTGCAACTAATGAGTTAGTTGCGGGATGATGTATTACAGAACGAGTAAAGAGACTTGCCGGTAACGAGATTGAGCTAGGTATTGAGATACCGACGATCGAATCTCGGGCAAGCAACATACCGATGACAAAGGGAACAACGTATGTAGTTATGCGGTTTGACCGATAAAGATCTTAGTAGAATATGTGGGAGCCAATATGAACATCCAGGTTCCGGTATTGGTTATTGACCGGAAACGTGTCTCGGTCATGTCTACATAGTTCTCGAACCCGTAGGGTCCGCACGCTTAAAGTTCGATGACGGTTATATTATGAGTTTATGTGTTTTGATGTACCGAAGGTAGTTCGGAGTCCCGGATGTGATCACGGACATGACGAGGAGTCTCGAAACGGTCGAGACATGAAGATTGATATATTGGACGACTATATTCGGACACCGGAATGGTTCCGGAGGTTATCGGATAAATACCGGAGTACCAGGGGGTTACCGGAACCCCCCCCCCCCCCCGAAGGTTATTGGGCCTCATGGGCCCAAGTGATGGAAGAGGCGAGGCGGCCAAGGGGCAGCCGCGCGCCCTCCCCCCCCCCAAGTCCGAATTGGACAAGGAGGGGGCGGCGCCCCCCTTTCCTTTCCCCCTCTCTCTCTCTCCTTCCCTCTCCTCTCCTACTCCAACATGGAAGGGGGGAGTCCTACTCCCGGTGGGAGTAGGACTCCTCATGGGGCGCGCCAAGGGTGGTCGGCCCCCTCCCCCTCCTCCACTCCTTTATATACGGGGAGGGAGGCACCCCCTAGAGACACAACAATTGATCCATTGGATCTCTTAGCCGTGTTCGGTGCCCCCCTCCACCATAATCCACCTCGGTCATATCGTAGCAGTGCTTAGGCGAAGCCCTGCGTCGGTAGAACATCATCATCGTCACCACACTGTCGTGCTGATGGAACTCTCCCTCAAAGCTCGGCTGGATCGGTGTTCGAGGGACGTCATCGAGTTGAACGTGTGCTGAACTCGGAGGTGCCGTGTGTTCGGTACTTGATCGGTCGGATCGTGAAGACGTATGACTACATCAACCGTGTTGTGCTAACGCTTCCACTTTCGGTCTACGAGGGTACGTGGACACACTCTCCCCTCTCATTGCTATGCATCACCATGATCTTGCGTGTGCGTAGGAAAAATTATGAAATTACTACGTTCCCCAACAGAAGGATTCCTGCAACAAGGACAAGCGTGCCTGGAACTCGGCCTGGATGGAGAAACTCGACAAAGCTCACGTCGTGTACGCAGCCAAGGAGGTGTACACGAGCTACGAGATGTACAGGCGGATCGTTGACATGAGAAAGTGCCTCCTTCCCCAAAACGGCTAGGGATCCAGCCAGAAGCAGAGCAATGGCAAGCGTCGTCGCAACAAGCAGTAGATGATTAGATGCTCGTTTCTCCTAGTTTAGTATGCATGTAATTGCTTACTTTGGTGTGTGGAAATGTTATGTGTGTAGTCACTTGTGTAATTGTATGCTTAATTTGGTTTTGTAATGTTGTCTTTTAAGTATATATGTTGATGCTCTGTAGACAGAGCGTAGATGTTATGCGGACAGAGCAAATCACATCGCACACGGACTAAACAAGGGAACCCGTCGGTGATGATTTCATCAATCACTGACAATTGTATACCAGCAATCGTTTGCTCACAACACACACGGCTTGTTAACAGGAATCATTTGTGTTGTTATCGGTCTTCCCACACATTTCCGATTACAGACCTATTTGCCGCGTATCACACACATCTTGTTAAGTTGAACCGTTTTTGTTCTCTTCCCTAATCGAAAGCAGTTCATTCGAGTGAACCGTATGTCGTATATCACACACACCTTGATCTGGCTGACCGTTTCTGTTGCTTTCCCTAATAGCAAACAGTTCATCGGAGCGAACTGTATGCCGTATATCGCACACACATTGATATGGCTGCCCATTTCTGTTGTTCTGTCTAATCGCAAACAGTTTGTATGGATCAACCGTATGCCCAGCATCGCACACGCAACTAAAATCTGAACCGTGTTTGATGTATCCTCCATCGCAAACGTTTTGCATCTTTTTTGACGGGTTTTTTACATCACCATTTGTGATTAATGCATCGCACACAGTTTCGTCAAAGGGTCTCTGATCATAGTGTTGTGTTGGCAGCATCATGCAGTAGTGGGTGTCCAAATATCATCGTCCTATATATCAATCTTTACCTCCGGAGCTCATCGTCATGTCCTTGATCTCATCCGGAACTCCGAACAACATTCGGTCACCAAATCATATAACTCATATAACACTATATCGTCAACGAACGTTAAGCGTGCGGACCCTACGGGTTCGAGAACTATGTAGACATGACCGAGACACCTCTCCAGTCAATAACCAATAGCGAAACATGTATGCCCATATTGGTTCCTACATATTCTACGAAGATCTTTATCGGTCTAACCTTATGACAACATACGTAATTCCCTTTGTCTGTCGGTATGTTACTTGCCCGAGATTCGATCGTCGATATCTTCATACCTAGTTCAATCTCGTTACCGGCAAGTCTCTTTACTCGTTCTATAATACATCATCTCGTAAAAAACTCCTTAGTCACTTTGCTTGCAAGCTTCTTGTGATGTGTATTACTGAGAGGGCCCAGAGATACCTCTCTGATACATGAAGTGACAAATCCTAATCTCGATCCATGCCAACTCAACAGACACCTTCAAAGATACCTGTAGAGCATCTTTATGATCACCCAATTACGTTGTTACGTTTGTTAGCATACAAGGTATTCCTCCGGTATCCGGGAGTTGCATGATCTCATAGTCGAAGGAATATGTATTTGACATTAAGAAAGCAATAGCAATAAACTGGACGATCATATGCTAAGCTAATGGATGGGTCTTGTCCATCACATCATTCTCCTAATGATGTGATCCCGTTATCAAATAACAACTCATGTCTATGGTTAGAAAACCTTAACCATCTTTGATCAACGAGCTAGTCTAGTAGAGGCTTACTAGGGACATAGTATTTGTTTATGTATCCATGTTTCCGATCAATACAATTCTAGCATGAATAATAAACCTTTATCATGATTAAGGAAATATAAAATAACAACTTTATTATTGCCTCTAGGGCATCTTTCCTTCAGATCGATCCTATAACCCGGTCTCCCAACTATCACCACGAGACCGGTAAAATAGAAAACCTATCAAGGGCAAACATTTGCCTTGCACACAGTCCACTTGAGCTAGATGATGACGATCTTGACTTCCTCAAGTTGGACCACCTTTCTTGATTGTGTTGGCTCGATCAAGACTAGTTGATTGCTCCCCCATACTCCACTATGGGTGAGCCACTCTTTGACACATCTTCACAAGTCCATTGTCACCACAATGGATGGCAAGCTTCAAGCATGACCTCTTCGTGATGTTTCAATTGAACTTGCACTCCGCAATGTTGATGACGATCACCACTTGATGTCATCCTCCATGGGTTGTATGAGATCTTCCTCTTGACGCAAGCCCATGGAAACACACCTAACCCCACATAGAACTCTCACATAGACCATGGGTTAGTACACAAAGCGTAATAGACAATGCTTACCATACCATGGGATCACTTGATCCATCTTGGTACATCTTGTACGCTTTGTGTGTTGATCAACTTGATTCACTCTTTCACTTAGTCTTGATCAACCTTGTATCATGTCTTCTCTATGACCAATCTTTGTATAATTCCTTGAATAGCACCTTGGTCAACACAAAAACTGTTTGAAACCAACAAATGGATTTCAAGAAAAAGCCTATGAACAAATCCTACGAATATAACTCAAGGCAACCATTAGTCAATAGTCCATAGAAAATGTAAATAAATCCTACGAATATAACTCAAGGCAACCATTAGCCCGTTAGAAGCTGCCCCTCAATCACACGGTGGGAAAAAACCGACCCAAAGCATGTAAACAATTTTCATAACTTAAAAAAACTAGCACATAAAAATAAAACATCTGCAACCCCATGAACACAAGCGACGCAGGGAAGCACGCACGGCCCTTCTAGTTTTTTTTCAAACAGGATTGGTTATCCGGGTATGACATGTCTACAACTCGTTTGCATTTTAAGTTTTTGTGGGACAAAAATTGTTTGCTTTTTTTAGGGATGCCCTTAGGCGCATTTTATTGGAACCAAACAATAGTTACATCAAATAACAGGTCCTGAATGATAAAGCTTGGTGGATCGCCAACCCAATCCACCTCAGCTTTAGAATCGAAAGAAAATCTAGCTAGATTATGCGCCACCCGATTAGCATCCCTCCGACAGTGAGAGAACTTCACTGAACCAATATCTTGAGCTTTTAGAAAGCAATACATAAAAATCGTTTGCTTCGTAAAGAGGAAAGCTCTGTCCAAGTGGGGGGCGCGTACTGAGGGCAGGCTATCTGGCCAATTAATCGGACGGCAAATCGAATGTACTCTTCACATGGTCAGCCTCAGTTTATAAACTTCCTATTTGCAGTGCAAGTTGCCTACTATCTTTTACTTCTGTAGACGTGGACTACTGCTCCCAAATGACCAAAACCAAGAACGTAATCACCTCTCAAGGAAAAGATTATGTGTAATCATGTTTGGAATCCACGCCCTAGTGGGCCAATTTATAGCTTATAGTACTGCATTGGAAGGTGGAAGGATCATTAAAAAGCCAGAAATCGTACTGTAGCAGAACGAGGGATGTGCACGCGCGCTAGTCGGTTTGGCACCACATATGAGACTTTAACCTCGACGGTTGTGCGTCAAGAGTTTGACCAAATTAAGGGTATCCTATCCCATTCTCCTTCCGCCGGAGAAACAATACTTACTTCATTAATAGAGTTTTTTAAGTATCACATGTCCTTATAATCACACCCTTGCACAAAATAAGATTACATCAAATTTTTGGGTTGCCGAAGTCTTTTTCTCTCTCTTGCATCCATAGATGGTGCGCCATGAGCGTAGTTCGATGTCGTCTTTAGGCCTCCTCCGCCTCAGAGGAGCAATCTTTTTAAAACCCGGAAGATTGTAGAAGGAGTGGATGCAAACCAGGAGACACTGGCAGCCGCGATTTACAAAGCAAAGGTCATCACACACGGTTCGAAACCTCTATCAAGTAACCACTCGCGCGCATCAATATACGATTGGGGATGCCATCGCACTCACTACTAAAATTGTGTGTGATGGAATGGCGGATTGCAAACAGTCTAAAAAATAACATGTAAGAAGTAAATGCACTATAGGTCATGTGATCAATCTAACCTCGATGGTAAACAACATGGTTTCCTATTGTCATCATGCAATAAGTAGATACTGAGATAAACTAAGAATTTGCACGCTATCAATAATAGCATGATTATGAAGATTTTTCATACTAGTAAACCAACATAGTAGTTCAGACTGGAAATACTTACTAATTACAACAATCTTAACAATCAATAAATATAGCAATTCAATATATTGTTAACATAACTGAACTAAACATGGCATACTTAAAAATGGCATTGCCTAACCGAACACTTACATAAATGAACATCAAATTGTGCATAATTTAACTATTCGATGCATAGTTAAACATCACATTGCACAATCAACTAGAACAAAGGCTTAATAAGCTATAACTAGGGCTTAATTGGCTAGAAAACTAGGGCTTACTTTGGTAAAACAAGTTACTCATTGGAGAAGGAGGAGATGCTGATGGGATAATTCCCCTTAAAATACCCCAAGGCATGCACATCGACAGTGCCCTCCTTGTTGAAGATGAAGGAAATATGCCCTAGAGGCAATAATAAAGTTGTTATTTATATTCCCTTATATCATGATAAATGTTTATTATTCATGCTAGAATTGTATTAACCGGAAACTTAGTACATGTGTGAATACATAGACAAAACAGAGTGTCCCTAGTATGCCTCTATTTGACTGGCTCGTTGATCAAAGATGGTTATGTTTCCTGGCCATAGACATGTGTTGTCATTTGATGAACGGGATCACATCATTAGAGAATGATGTGATGGACAAGACCCATCCGTTAGCTTAGCATAATGATCGTTTAGTTTTATTGCTATTGCTTTCTTCATGACTTATACATGTTCCTCTGACTATGAGATTATGCAACTCCCGAATACTGGAGGAACACCTTGTGTGCTATCAAACGTCACAACGTAACTGGGTGATAATAAAGATGCTCTACAGGTGTCTCCGAAGGTGTTTGTTGGGTTGGCATAGATCAAGATTAGGATTTGTCACTCCGTGTATCGGAGAGGTATCTCTGGGCCCTCTCGGTAATGCACATCACTATAAGCCTTGCAAGCAATGTGACTAATGAGTTAGTTGCGGGATGATGCATTACGGAACGAGTAAAGAGACTTGCCGGTAACGAGATTGAACTAGGTATGATGATACCGACGATCGAATCTCGGGCAAGTAACATACCGATGACAAAGGGAACAACGTATGTTGTTATGCGGTTTGACCGATAAAGATCTTCGTAGAATATGTAGGAGCCAATATGAGCATCTAGGTTCCGATGTTGGTTATTGACCGGAGATGTGTCTCGGTCATGTCTACATAGTTCTCGAACCCGCAGGGTCCGCACGCTTAACGTTCGATGACGATTTGTATTATGAGTTATGTATTTTGGTGACCAAAGCTTGTTCGGAGTCCCCGGATGAGATCATGGACATGATGAGGAGTCTCGAAATGGTCGAGAGGTAAAGATTGATATATTGGAAGGTTATATACGGACACCGGAATGGTTCCGATAAGGTTCGGGGATTTTTCGGAGTACCGGGAGGCTACCGGAACCCCCCGGGAAAGTTAATGGGCCTAATGGGCCATAGTGGAGGAGAGGAGGCAGGCCACGGGAGGTGGCGCCCCCCCCCCCCCTTTGCTCAATCCGAATTGGACAAGGCCCCCCCCCCACTTTCCTTCTCCTTCTCCCTCCTTTCCCCTTTCCCCTCTCTGTTGGAAGGAAAGGGGGCCGAATCCTACTAGGAACGGAGTCCTAGTAGGACTCCCCCCTCTTGGTGAGCCCCCCCTTGGGCCGGCCTCCTCCTCCCCCCTCCTTTATATACGTGGGCAGGGGGGCACCCCAAAGACACAACAGTTGTTTCTTAGCCGTGTGTGGTGCCCCCTTCCACAGTTTACTCCTCCGGTCATAGCGTCGTAGTGCTTAGGCGAAGCCCTGCACGGATCACATCACCAACACCGTCGCCACGCCGTCGTGCTGACGGAACTCTCCCTCGACCCTCTGCTGGATCAAGAGTTCGAAGGACGGCATCGAGCTGAACGTGTGCTGAACACGGAGGTGCCGTACGTTCGGTACTTGGATCGGTTGGATCGTGAAGACGTTCGACTACATCAACCGCGTTAACATAACGCTTCCACTTTCGGTCTACGAGGGTACATGGACACAGTCTTCCCCTCTCATTGCTATGCATCTCCTAGATAGATCTTGCGTGATCGTAGGAATTTTTTTGAAATTACATGCTACGTTCCCCAACAGAAGAAGGAGACGTTAGGTGCAACCTTGATAGCTAAGGAGCCCGAGCCGCCGATGTCAGTCCTAGCATTCAAAAATGCGAAAAAGAGGCTTGATGGTGTGGCCGGCTCTAGTGGTCTCGATGACTGAAGATCTCAAGCTACTAGGACTGGTCCTGGTCTTCAAGAATGCCAAACCTCGCTCCAAGAGCGAGCCTTGGTGGAGTTTGAGGAGAGGAAGGGGGAAAGGTGGGAATATGGTTTTGGGGGTCGAATGAAAAGGGGGAATGGCGTGGTTGGCAAAACAATTTTGCCGAGGTGGAAAAATTGGTACGGGAGAGGCATGCATCACACACTATTTAACTATTACAATCGTGTGCGATAGCATAACGGGAGCATAATGCATAGAGTTAGCCTATATAAACAGGTTTATTGAACAGTAGAGGTTGGATTCAAATCCTAGTATCTATATTTACAACGGACATCAATTGCACACAGGTTCCTAGTTTCAAATGTGTGCAACGGGGTGTACCATTGCACATGATTTTTTTAATGTGACTCATGTGTGATGTGATTTGCCCAATCTGCAAATTAAGTGAACACATTGGCACTGAAAATCGGTTGGAAATTTAATGCACATATTGGCTGGAATAACTTGAACTATAGGACATGGAGTTTCTGCACTCGGGTGCATATGCACTGGGATGAATAGTAAAATCGGATGAAATAGGGGGGAAATGTGATTTGTTTTTTTTAATAAACATTGTTGAATGTTGTCTCAACTTGCAAAGTTTTGTGGTGAAAAAGCATTCGGAGGTCTCGGGAAAGAAAAATAAAAATGATGTTCAAAAGAGCAATAATTTAAAGTACTTTGGAACGTTGTTTTTGTGCTTTTTTTTTTGTCCAGAACTCCACGGGTGTTTTTCCTTCATCAACTTTGCAGGTTGCTAAAACGTTCAAATGCTAGAATTATTTGATTTTTTTTTAGAATTTACTGTCCATCACAGACGCATATGCACCCAGGAGCATCACCTCCAGACCTATTGTGTCTTACATATCATACTTGTTATTACAGCCCGAACAATAGATCAGGATTGTTATAAAACGTATCTAGTTGAGTGGTAAATTTTTATCTCTTCTTTATCTCTACTACTTAAAAAGAATGTAAAATTTCATGTTTCGCTTTTCTTTTTACCACCCCTTCGCCCAACCTTCCTTGTATGATTAACAATCACATTAATTTACTTTCCTTCTAAATCAATGCCACTTTAATTCACTTACCAAACTTATCATCAAAATATAAGATAAATCACAGACTTTAAAAAAAAGGTAAATCACGGGTATGATTTGTTAAACACTTATTTACACAATCGCATAAATATAGACAGTTAATCACAAGATAACATATTAGCATATTTTATATCCCGTTGCAACACACCAGCATTGTGCTAGTACTACTTAAAAAGAATATAAGGTTTCATGTTTCACTTTTCTTTCTGCCACCCTTTCGTCCAACCTTTTTTGTATGATAATCAATCACTTTAATTTAGTTATCTTCTAAACCAATTTCATTTCAATTTACTTACTAAACTTCTCATTAAAATATAAGGTAAATCATGGGCAGGAATTGATAAACATTTATTTACACAAACGTATTAATATGAGCAGGTAAAGGTAACATATTAGAATATTTATACCATGCTGCGACACATGATCATTGTCCTAGTAAGATTCTGTAAGTTTACTGCAACGATAATTATTGGTTAATTTATACTACTAACAAATCGATGGAAATTGCGTGCGCAAATGGATGTCTAGCATGCACTTTTGGGATTAAGAGTGGTCAACATAAGTCTCACCTTTTCCCTCACAAAAAATTAAACACAAGTCTCAGCTTTGTACTAATAACTCGCTACTGACACAATGGAGTAAGTATAAGTATAGTATCTCCCAAAAAAGTACTAGTGCCCCTACATACAAGCGAATCTACTGTAGGTGCAAAAGAAAACATACAATAGAATCGATTTGCATGCACGTTGGAATTCAGAATGTTTTCAATACTGGGAAAGTCGCTACCTGGAATCACACGTTGCATCAGGTAGCTAGCATGCAGTAGCACCCACTAGGAGGAGGCTAGCTTAGCCACTCATGCCGGTATAAGTACAGGGCCCTGCTTCTCCAGCATTTTCCTCCTGTCCGGCCGAGAGATAGGGTTGTTTTCCCCGGCCTGTCCTCGCTTCTTCCCAGCCAGCCACGAGCCACCTCCCACAAACCGATGCTAGCTTTGACTGCCCTGATCAGAAGAATCTAGCTAGCGACCAGACCGCCACTGCCATCTCTTCCAAATCAAACCACTGATCGATAAAAATACACGAGCTCCATCTCCACAATGGCTTCGGCGAACAACTGGCTCGGCTTCTCGCTCTCCGGCCAAGGGAACCACCCACAGCCCCACCAGAACGGCTCACCCGCCGCCGCCGCCATCGACGGCGACTTCTATGGCCTGCAAGGCCAGACGGCGCCGGATGCGCACCTCGGCATGTCCGGCCTCCGGGCCGACGCCAACTACGGCGTCATGGATGCCTTCAACGGAGGCACCCAGGAAACCCAAGGTGAGCTGATGAGCCACTGTGCATGTACTACTTGAGCTCCAGCGCATGTATACCTTTCTCTAGCATCTGATGTTGGATGGGATCATGGGGTTACAGATTGGGCAATGAGGGGTTTGGACTACCACGGCGGCTCCTCCGAGCTGTCGATGCTAGTCGGCTCGAGCGGCGGGAGGATGACGGTGGACGACGGCGAGGCGCCCAAGCTGGAGGACTTCCTCGGCGGCAACTCCTTCTCCGACGTCCAGGACCACGCCGGCAGCTACCTGTTCTCGTCCGGAAGCGCGATGGGCAGCGGCGCCGCGTCTGGTTCGCACGGCGTAGACGGCCGTGGCGGCAGCACCATAGAGCTGTCCATGATCAAGACATGGCTCCGGAACGACAATAACCAGGCGCAGCATGACCAGGAGATGAGCGCCGACGCGAGCGCGACCAGCTATGCGTGCTCCGGCGCGCCAGGGAGCACCGGCAACGGCGTGGGCGTGGCGAGCTCGCGTGGGCAGGGCCTAGCGCTCTCGATGAGCATGGGGTCCAACTCGCACCCGCAGATGCCGGTGGTCCCGGCGGCGGTGGGGACGGAGAGCACATCGTCGGAGAACAAGCGGGTGGATTCGCCGAGCGCCGGCACGGCAGACGCCGTCCAGAGGAAATCCATCGACACCTTCGGCCAAAGGACCTCGATCTACCGAGGTGTAACAAGGTTAGCTAGCGTGGATCTTCTTGGCTTCTGCTAGTGACCTAGAGGTGTTTAATTTGCTTCTTTGGCTCCTGATGCCTGATCTTCGTTGCCCATTACTCCCTCTAGTGATCTAAACGGTCTTATATTTCTTTACAGAGCCAATAGTTTCTTTCTTTCTCCCTCTCGATTGCACACTAATCGTTCTTCTTTTCGATGCCATTTTTGAGGGATCGATCTGTCTAGAACGCGTACGGTTAGAAGTAGCTAAGGAAAAAGATGATTTTTGGATCCTGTGTACACTACAATTAGCTAGTTACTTAGCAAAAACTTGTTTAAATCATGATCGTTCTAGTATTTTGCTAACAACATAATGCAATCAAAGCTGACTAATAGCAGTATATATGCTAGTACTTCACTTGTGCTATGCAACTTCCCACTTCACTTAGCCTTTAGGCAACACAATGCTTGTAATATAAGGTGATTCTCACAAGATGCACTAGTGGTACTATAGTTGACTAGGTAAAGGGGGGGACACATATGCATAGAATTTCCATGATCTGCGTAGGGTTGTTTGGCCAATAGAAGTATCGCTTTGATGCTTCAAAGCTGATTTTACTTTACGCGTTATTTGTTGTTAATTCGACTTGCAGGCATAGATGGACAGGGCGGTATGAGGCGCATCTCTGGGACAATAGTTGCAGGAGAGAGGGGCAAACTCGCAAGGGGAAACAAGGTATAATGAGATTGTTCATATATGAGGGGGTTGTTCATGTAGTATATACATGGACATATAGTTCAATCATTAGCTAGATCTCGATTTTTTGGCAACTTCTATGGCATGTTCTTAAGCATGTGCTAATTAGGTTTTCTGCTTTCTGTTGTGTCAATGCCGACCTCTCCTGGAACATGACACTGCAAATACTGATCATGAGAATGCAGTTTATCTGGGTAAGAATTTAGACCGATCTTTCGTGCAAGTATTCAATTACCACATATCTATGGGCAAATGTTCTGATGCTAAACCCTAGATAGCACTTTAATCTCTTCTCGGTGAACATTTGCGTAGGCGGTTATGACAAAGAAGATAAGGCAGCTAGGGCTTATGATTTGGCAGCTCTAAAATATTGGGGCACAACCACAACAACAAATATCCCAGTAAGAAAAAAAAATCTATAATAGATTGTTCTGTTTCCTTCTGCATGGGCAGCCACTGATCCTGTTTTTCCTTTCACCTATAAAAAATCTGCAGATAAGTACTTATGAGAAGGAGATAGAGGAAATGAAACATATGACCAGGCAGGAGTACATTGCATATCTTAGGAGGTAACAATTGCTTGACCCAATCCAAGTTATGTTTTACAACATCACATGTATACATGTGTTGAAAGATTGCACGGTACGTAATTAAGCACGTCCTCTGTTGGCTAACAATCACATGGATGCATATGATCATTCAACTGCAGGAATAGTAGTGGTTTTTCTCGTGGCGCGTCAAAATATCGCGGTGTAACCAGGTAACTATACTGTTTACATTGCGTAAAAACTGGTAGCCTACCAGTCTCTAGTGGTACTAAATATATATCTTATGGTTTGACAGGCATCATCAGCAAGGAAGATGGCAAGCAAGGATAGGGAGAGTCGCGGGCAACAAGGATCTCTACCTCGGCACCTTCAGTAAGCCGCATAAACTATCACATCAAAGCGAAATTGCTTTCTCAGCTAGCTAAAGCACTTGTTTAACTACTGTACTGGAGTGGTGCTGCTAGTAGCTGTGCTGTGCTTCCGAGAACCAAGTCATGAAGCCCTAATTATTTACTACTCTAGCTCCAGCTCACGAAATTTCACTATTCTCGTAGGACGCAAGCGTTGCAGTATTTTTATGCGTTCAAATGGCGCTTAATTAAGATAGTGGAGTACGTACACCATTAACTATGTCCGAAATGTTCCTTTCCAAGCTTGTGTCTCGGAGCTGTCTGAGGAAACCGGGGCATGCGGTCAAGCGTCGGTTTGAATATCCCTAGCGCCTTGCTTGAGCTTCGCGCCGTCGCATGCAGCTCGCGTTGCATGCGCCACCGCGCCGTGCGTGCGTGCGTGCGTGCGTGCATGCATGCATGCAACGCGCGTTATGCTCCACTGGTTGGTCAGTTGGGTAGACACGCGCGTTGGTGAGCTAACCGGCCCTAATCATGCGCGTGCTGTGCAGCGACCGAGGAGGAGGCCGCGGAGGCGTACGACATCGCCGCCATCAAGTTCCGGGGCCTCAACGCCGTCACCAACTTCGAGATGAGCCGCTACGACGTCAAGAGCATCCTGGAGGGCAGCACGCTGCCGGTCGGCGGCGCGGCCAGGCGCCTCAAGGAGGCGGCCGAGCTCGCCGAGGCCGGCGTGTGGCGGGCGGAGGACGGCAGCATCGTCTCGCACCTGCAGGCCGACGCCATGGCGGGGTACCACCACGGCTGGCCCACGTCCATCGCGTTCGGCAGCCACCAGCAGCAGCAGTCCGCGGCGCAGCTCGCCCTGCACTACCCGTACGGCGTTGGCGGGCAGGCCCGCGGGTGGTGTAAGCCGGAGCAGGACGCGGTGATCGCGGCCGGGCACGGCGGGCAGGACATGCAGGAGCTGCACCTGGGGAGCGGCGGCAGCACCCACAACTTCTTCCAGCCGGCGTCGAGGACCGCAGTTTACGGCAACGGCGGTGGCGGCGCCTGGTACCAAGGCCTCGGAGGCAACGCGTACATGATGCCGGTGGGCACGGTGGTGGACGCCGACCAGGGGCACAGCGGCAGCACGGCGACTACGGAGGAGGGGAGGCTCGTGGGGTACGGCGCCGAGGCTGGCGTCGACCCGTACGCGGCCATGAGGCGCGCCTACGAGCTCTCCCAGGGCTCGTCGTCGGTGAGCGTCGCCAAGGTGGCGGACGGCTACTCCAACAACTGGAGCTCGCCGTTCAATGGCATGGGGTGATCGGCCCCCTACGTTGGTGTTACTAATCAACTGCCACACTTGTTGTAACGTACGTTGTGCGCACGAGTAACTGGAAACCAATTAAGTTCTGTAATTTTAGGATAGTCTAGAGCAGTGCATGAGCACGAGCGGTGCCTTCTGAAAGGTAGTAATGGCCAGTGATCGGTGAAGTAGGAGGACTTTGTAAATCACCATCGCTGCGCCGTTAGTTTTGGGGATTTCAGAAGGGAAAAATCAAGCTAATCTATCAAACAAACTTCCATGGCTACTTCATTCAATTGGTCCATCATCTGGTCATCAGATTGAGCACATGTAGTATAGGAGTATATATATAGTAAACCGTCTCGTGCAGTCGTGCATGCTTCCATGCATTTTACGGCCAAATCGAGCAGTGCAGCTGAAAGATTAAAAAGCATTGAACTAAGCACAGGACAAGTACGTAAGGTGTACTACTCCGCTCGATCGACTTGGAGAACGCGGAGGCACATGCATGCGGTTATGGAGAGATAATTACACGATAGTACCACATTTGGGGCGGTGGTGGCGAATTGGTACCACTTTTGAAAATTTTTACGTGTCAGTACCACGTTTGGGTCTAACCGTTGCAAATCGAGCTAATCTTCGTATTTCTACGTATTGATGCTGGAACTGACCGCCCGGGCCCGCGCGTCAGCTGCCACGCTGGCGAATCGGCACCCGCCCGCTCGCTCGATACGTGCGGTCCGGCTCGAACCGGACCGGCCCGTGCTCTGTCTCTCCCTCCTCGCTCGTGCCTTCCTCCTCGCTCCTCTCTCGCCGCCCTCGTCGCCGCCCGCAGCGTTGCCGGACCGGACCGCCGCCGCCCGCCATGGTTTTCGAAGACGAAAGCAGTGAGGAGACGTCCAGCCTGCCGTACATGCACTCGATCTCATCCACGGACGGGCTTAACCAGGTGATTTCCCTTGAGCTAGGTTTAGGGTTAGGGTTTCATATTTGGGGCTTTTTGATTTGGTTGATTTTGCTGGGTTTTGATTTGGGCATTTTGTTTGTATGAGGTTCGGCAGGTCCCTTTCAGCGTTGAAGATCCAGATTACCAGGGGCTTGAGCTGGAAACGATGTCGCCATGTGAGAAGCACGGGAAGGCATCTGAGAGGCTTGTCGCATTTGAAGGAACAGACACAGGGAGAAGGTTCTTAGCATGTGGAGAGCCGGTATGAATTGTAGGGTGATAGTTGGATATTATATTTTGGTTGACAGTGTCATTTTATTGTTGGTTTGATAGTGGCATATTGAACAAGACTACAAGGGCTGATTATTAGGGCATATTCACTTTTGCAACAGCAGTGGCAGTAGTTTCATGACAGTGGTACTGTTATTTAGCAGTGGCATTGTTCTTGGTATCATGTGAAATATTCAATTTAGGACTTCTACAGGTTTTATGTTGTTGTTGTGGAATTTTTATGTACTTAATGACAGTGCACTGTTAATTATGTTGCTGTTACACTTTTACTCTAGTTTGAAACTAAATATTGAGTGCAAATCTGTTCAAATCTGTAGCTGAGTGGTGTTGTAATTTGTCATGCTGTTATTTAGTGGGTAGGTACATCTCAATTACCAGTGTAGCTTAGTGCTGCTATTATTATCAATTTAGAAAGGAAAAATAGTGGTAGGAACTAATGTAGCTTAGTGCACTAGTTATTTACCTGTGGTATGAACTAACTTGTTTATTATTTATCTTTTTGCTCTTTTTGCAGGAAGGGCAGAATTGTGGGTTTGTTGAATGGGTTGATCACCAGTGGCCCCCAACAATGCAAAATGCATTGTTGAAGCTGTGGGCAATGGTTGAAGATAGCAGGAGTGCTAGGGTGAATGATAATCTTGAAAGTTCTTTCACTATCCACCATCTGACAGAAGAGAAGAACAAGTTGGAGGCCAACTATGACAAGCTAGTCCAAGATGTGCATGAGCTTATGAGCTTCCAGGAGGAGAGGGTGGTGGATTTCAGACATCTGCAGTCTGCCATTACATATCAGCATGAATGCAGAAGTGAACTAGTGGCTGATATGAAGGCACAGATGGCAAAGAGAGATGCAGAGTCTGAGAAGCTTAAGCAGAATTATGAAGTGCTACTGAACCTGACAAGAGCTCAAGCTACAGTCATCCAGAACCTGAAGTTGAAGCATATTACAGACAAGCAATTGCTTAGTGAAGCTAAGATGAACTTGGAGTTGAAGAATGCAGAGCTCACAAAGTCTGAGGAGAAGCTCACCCAAGATAAGCTAGAGTTGAAGTTTCAGGTTTCAGATTTGCTTAAGGGAAAGGAAAAGCATGGTGAAGAGATGGTGCAGCTAGAGCTTCAGTTTGCTGAGCTGATGAAGGCAGAGGAGAAGCTGAAGGAGAAGATCAAGGGGATCCAGGCCATCTTAGAGAAGTGAAGAAAATGAATATGAGCTAGTGGGCAATGCTGACCTTTTGGGCATGATGGTTGTGTAGTGTATGGCTCTACTAAATGTGAACTTCTCTAAGATGAACTATGGCTGTGTATGTATGTAGTAAATATGCTTTTCATCCTTTTGTGAGAAAAGGATGAACTATGCATCTAAACTCCACTATGTATTGTGAACAATGGTTGTGTACCCTATAATATGTTGAACTCCAGTAACTATTGTGTGTTATGTTTGCTAGACTTGAAATGATGTTATATCATGCATTGGAAGATGGATCAGATATTCTGTGTTATGCTTGCTAGACTTCAGATTATGATTTCTCATGCACTAGGTTTTATATTAGATGATTATGTTAGCATTGGAAGACTATTTGATGGTTATGTTAGCACCGTAAATCCTAATGGTTAGGTTTAGGTGGCTCCGTCGACTCTGAGGCACCGTAAACCCTAAAGGTTAGGTTTAGGTGGCTCCGTCGACCCCTAGGCACCGTAAACCCTAATGGTTAGGTTTAGGTGGCTCCGTCGACCCAGGCACCGTAAACCCTAAAGGTTAGGTTTGGGTGGCTCCGTCGACCCCGAGACACTGTAAACCCTAAAGGTTAGGTTTAGGTGGCTCCGTCGACCCCTAGGCACTGTAAACCCTAAAGGTTAGGTTTGGGTGGCTCCGTCGACCCCGAGACACCGTAAACCCTAAAGGTTAGGTTTGGGTGGCTCCGTCAACCCCTAGGCACCATAAACCCTAAAGGTTAGGTTTAGGTGGCTCCGTTGACTCCGAGGCACCGTAAACCCTAAAGGTTAGGTTTAGGTGGCTCCGTCGACCCCTAGGCACCGTAAACCCTAATGGTTAGGTTTAGGTGGCTCCGTCGACTCCGAGGCACCGTAAACCCTAAAGGTTAGGTTTAGGTGGCTCCGTCGACCCCTAGGCACCGTAAACCCTAATGGTTAGGTTTAGGTGGCTCCATCGACCCCTAGGCACCGTAAACCCTAAAGGTTAGGTTTGGGTGGCTCCGTCGACCCCGAGACACTGTAAACCCTAAAGGTTAGGTTTAGGTGGCTCTGTCGACCCCTAGGCACCGTAAACCCTAAAGGTTAGGTTTGGGTGGCTCCGTCGACCCCGAGACATCGTAAACCCCAAAGGTTAGGTTTAGGTGGCTCCGTCGACCCCTAGGCACCGTAGACCCTAATGGTTAGGTTTAGGTGGCTCCGTCGACCCCTAGGCACCGTAAACCCTAAAGGTTAGGTTTGGGTGGCTCCGTCGACCCCGAGACACTGTAAACCCTAAAGGTTAGGTTTAGGTTGGTTCATCCATATGACCATAGCCACCATAAACACTAATGCTTAGGTTTAGGTTGGTTCATCCATATGACCAAATAGCAAAACAATGCCATTAAAGTATGAACATAAACCATCAAGTTATCCACCCAAGTGGCATCAATCCATGAACCATCAAGTTATCCCCAACAGAACCATCAAGATATCCATTGGCATCAGCACAAGTTGCTTTAGTGGCATCAAACACAAAAGAAAACACATTGTAGTGGCATCAAACTCTAAATAATACACATTGTACCATGAATACAAGTTGCTGATGTATCATCAAAGCAAAATAAAGCACAATGTATCATCAGCACAATTTGCTGTAGTGGCATCAAACCAAAATAAAGCATCAGCAGTAGTTACTGGAGTGACATCAAACCAAAAGATAACATTCCACATTGTAGTAGGTGCACATTGTAGCATCAGCAGAAGTTTGCATCACCTTCTGCCACCTCTACTAGCATTGAACCAGGTCATCCATCCAGTGTGTGTGCCATCAGTTGGTGGAGGAGGAGCACTAGAAGTTGAGGCACCATACTGCCTTGGGGCAGAGAAAGGCCTTGAAGAATGAGCACCTCTCCCAGCAGTAGATTGAGCACTAGAAGATGCTCTTCCAGATCCTCTTCCACCACCAGCCCTTCTTCCAGCACCTCTGCCAGCACCACTTCCACCACCTCTGCCAGCACTAGCAGAAGCTCTAGGTGTTGCTGAAGCAGTTCTAGGTGTTGCTGAAGCAGCTCTAGGTGTTGCTGCAGGAGCTGTAGGAGCAACACCTCTTCCTTGTGAATTCCTTGCAGCAGGCTTGGAAAACAATTCAAAGGAAACACACTTAATAATACTACAAGTAAGAAATGTACAAGGGACAAAGGTAATTTACAGAAACATCAAAGTGAAGAACTAGTTCAAAGGGCTTACCACATGTTTGTTCTTTCTTAAGGCCAACTCAGGTTTCAACTGTTTAAGGCAGCTTGTGTATTTATGCCCTTGTAATCCACAATTGCTACAAGTTATTGTCCCCATTCTTGAGGTGGACTTTGGCTTTGGAACTTCAAATTTTCCCTTTATCCTCTTCTCTTTCTTTCTTCCTTTCTTGACTTTAAATGCTGGAGGTTCTATGTCTGGACCTGGGGTCTTTGTCTAGTCATGCTCACCAGGGACAGGATATATCATTGGTTCATATGTTGCCAAGTAATATGGTTTCTTGAAAAATTTGCTTACATAGTCCTCTGGAAACCTTTTTGCCTTGTTAATTGCTGAGATGGCATGGTTACATGGGACTCCACTGAGGTCCCACTTTCTGCAACCACAGGTTTCAAGTTCCAAATTGATAGCATGTGTTTGCTCCCCACTAGTTACTTGCCACAAGTTAACACCTGCTTGAATGGGTTTTCAGTACCTGGCCCTTTCCTTCTCAATCTCCAACTTCTCACTGTAATGTGGTGTGATCTCCCATCTAGCTTCCTTTCCAGTCTCTCTATTCCTGTGCCACCTAACCATCTGCTTATCCTTTATGCCATCACACATAGTTCTTATTGGTTTTTTCCTATGATCTAGGATGTACTTGTTAAACACCTCAGACAAATTGTTGACAACCAAGTCAGTCTTGCAATTTGTGTCAAATGCATGCCTAGCCCAGGTTTTCTTGGGTATTGCACTAAGCCACTGCCAAGCTTCCTCACTCTCAGCTTTGAGATCATCCATTGCTATATTAAATTTGTGTTCATTATATGCATAACTGGCATTATCCATGCACTTCTTAAGGTCTTCCCCCCTAAAGCCAGCATTTTGGAAGTTTGCATATATGTGTCTTAAGCAGAATCTTTGGTTACTGTTAGGAAAAACTCTATCAACTGCAAATAGTAGCCCCTGGTGCACACAATTTAAACAGCTAAGCTACTGTCTAATACACATGTAAACACATATTTAGCAGGCAATGCAAGGTGGATAGACATACCTTCTGTCTGTCAGACATTATAGTATATGGACCATACTGTCCAACTTCTCCTCCAAGACAAATTTTCAGTTGGTGTAGAAACCAACACCAGTTTGCTTTGTCCTCTTGTCCAACAATGCCAAATGCCAGTGGGTATATGTTGTTATTGCCATCTCTACTAGTGGCAGCAAGGATTTGTGCACCAGTGGTTAGCTTGATAAAACATCCATCAATACCTAAAATAGGAAGTAAACATAACATGTTAAATGCATTTATATGTGCAAGCTATTGAAACTAACAACATCAAAGTAGTGTACAAGCTAAAATAAACTAACCAATGAATGGTCTACACCCCTGTAGAAATCCCTCCCTTGCTCCATTGATGCAGTAAAACATGGCATGGAATCTGGGTCCTGGATGTGGGATTTTTTCAGTGGCTCTTGAAGTTACAGTGCTGACTACAACTCTACTCCCAGGGTTTGTATCCATGACAGTCTGAGCATAGTCTCTCAGCCTGTTGGAAATATGCCCTAGAGGCAATAATAAAATGGTTATTATTATATTTCCTTGTTCATGATAATTGTCTATTGTTCATGCTATAATTGTGTTATCCGGAAATCGTAATACATGTGTGAATGCATAGACTATAACATGTCCCTAGTGAGCCTCTAGTTGACTAGCTCGTTGATCAATAGATGGTTACGGTTTCCTGACCATGGACATTGGATGTCACTGATAACGGGATCACATCATTAGGAGAATGATGTGATGGACAAGACCCAATCCTAAGCATAGCACTAGATCGTGTAGTTCGTTTGCTAAAGCTTTTCTAATGTCAAGTATCATTTCCTTAGACCATGAGATCGTGTAACTCCCGGATACCGTAGGAATGCTTTGGGTGTACCAAACGTCACAACGTAACTGGGTGGCTATAAAGGTGCACTACAGGTATCTCCGAAAGTGTCTGTTGGGTTGGCACAGATCGAGACTGGGATTTGTCACTCCGTATGACGGAGAGGTATCTCTGGGCCCACTCGGTAATGCATCATCATAATGAGCTCAATGTGACCAAGTGATTGGTCACGGGATCATGCATTACGGTATGAGTAAAGTGACTTGTCGGTATCGAGATTGAACGAGGTATTGGGATACCGACGATCGAATCTCGGGCAAGTAACGTACCGATTGACAAAGGGAATTGTATACGGGATTACTTGAATCCTCGATATCGTGGTTCATCCGATGAGATCATCGAGGAGCATGTGGGAGCCAACATGGGTATCCAGATCCCGCTGTTGGTTATTGACCGGAGAGTCGTCTCGGTCATGTCTGCGTGTCTCCCGAACCCGTAGGGTCTACACACTTAAGGTTCGGTGATGCTAGGGTTGTAGAGATATTAGTATGCGGTAACCCGAAAGTTGTTCGGAGTCCCGGATGAGATCCCGGACATCACGAGGAGTTCCGGAATGGTCCGGAGGTAAAGATTTGTATATAGGAAGTCCAGTTTCGGCCACCGGGAAAGTTTCGGGGGTCACCGGTATTGTACCGGGACCACCGGAAGGGTCCCGAGGGTCCACCGGGTGGGGCCACCTATCCCGAAGGGCCCCATGGGCTGAAGTGGGAAGGGAACCAGCCCCTGGTGGGCTGGTGCGCCCCCCCATGGGCCTCCCCCTGCGCCTAGGGTTGGAAACCCTGGGGGTGGGGGGCGCCCCACCTGACTTGGGGGGCAAGTTCCCCCCTTGGCCGCCGCCCCCCCCCCCTTGAGATTAGATCTCTAGGGGCCGGCGCCCCCCCCCCCAGGGCCCCTATATAAAGGGGGAGGGAGGGCTGCGCACCAAAACCCTGGCGCCTCCCTCTCCCTCCTGTAACACCTCTCCCTCTCGCTGAGCTTGGCGAAGCCCTGCCGAGATCCCCGCTGCTTCCACCACCACGCCGTCGTGCTGCTGGATCTCCATCAACCTCTCCTTCCCCCTTGCTGGATCAAGAAGGAGGAGACGTCTCTCCCAACCGTACGTGTGTTGAACGCGGAGGTGCCGTCCGTTCGGCGCTAGGATCATCGGTGATTTGGATCACGACGAGTACGACTCCATCAACCCCATTCTCTTGAACGCTTCCGCTCGCGATCTAGAAGGGTATGTAGATGCACTCCTCTCTCTCGTTGCTAGATGACTCCATAGATTGATCTTGGTGATGCGTAGAAAATTTTAAATTTCTGCTACGATCCCCAACACAGCCTTGGGTATTGCTTCTTATGATCTCCCAACACAGCCTCAACAGCTAGGTTTTTTGCCCTATATGCCATAGCCTTGGGCACATCCACACCATACTTTTCCATGCATGCATCAATAAGTGTATGTATGCTAGTAGTGACATCAGATCTGAATAGTGGCTCATATTGCTTTGCAAGCCACTTGGCACTTATCCTGGTTGTTTCAGTTGAACTAGGGCAAGTGTGTTGTAATCTCATCTTCTTAATTGCAAAAGTGTTTTCCCCTTTTATAACAGCTGCCACAATGCAGAACTTGCATTGTGAATTCTTGCAATGCACAATGATCCTCTTATCTGAGTTCCTGTGATACTTGAAATCTCTGCACTGAGTGATATGCAAGCTCAACAAAGCATCTCTGAATTGATGTTGATCTATGAAACACATTTGCAGTTGTAGTTGTTGGTGTGGTTGCTCCAAATCCTCATTGTACCATACTCTAGGTGGCCTCTTCTTTGCCCTGCTCTTCCTTCCTTTAGGTAGCACAAATGCTAGTGGCTGAAACCCACCATCTTCACTGTCCTTCAGTAAACTATTATCTTCTTCATCTGATGATGGTTTCCAATCAGGTTGCACTTCTTCTAAAACACTGGAATGTGACCTTGTTGTTGGTCCCCTCCTTACTTGCAGCTTCTGCTTCTTCTTTGCTGGCACAGATATTTTTTCTTCCTCTTCTGGAACAATAGGGTCATCATCCTCCAAATCAAATAATTCCTCTACCTCTGTGTCACCCTCATAATGCACTTGTTCTTCCTCCTCTGTTTCTTCTTCCGATTCTTCATCCTCTGTTTCTTCTTCATGTTGTTCTTCTACTTCTTCCTCTATCTGTCTGTTTCCCTCTTCCATCTCCATGTCTTCAGCATCATTCATTTCCTCATTATATTTAGGCCTTAAATCCCCAATATAATAAGGGTTAGTGTCACTGTCATATTGCCCTTCAGATGAAGATGCATAACTGCCATCATAGCCATCTTGTTCTTCTTCCACAACTTCTTTTAACTTTGGATTTAGAACACTCCTGCTCTCTTGTGTTAAAACAGTAGGGCCTACATGAAGGAAATATGCCCTAGAGGCAATAATAAAGTTATTATTTATTTCCTTATATCATGATAAATGTTTATTATTCATGCTAGAATTGTATTAACCGGAAACATAATACATGTGTGAATACATAGACAAACAGAGTGTCACTAGTATGCCTCTACTTGACTAGCTCGTTGATCAAAGATGGTTATGTTTCCTAGCCATAGACATGAGTTGTCATTTGATTAATAGGATCACATCATTAGGAGAATGATGTGATTGACTTGACCCATTCCGTTAGCTTAGCACTCGATCGTTTAGTATGTTGCTGTTGCTTTCTTCATGACTTATACATGTTCCTATGACTATGAGATTATGCAACTCCCGTTTACCGGAGGAACACTTTGTGTGCTACCAAACGTCACAACGTAACTGGGTGATTATAAAGGTGCTCTACAGGTGTCTCCAAAGGTACTTGTTGGGTTGGCGTATTTCGAGATTAGGATTTGTCACTCCGATTGTCGGAGAGGTATCTCTGGGCCCACTCAGTAATACACATCACTACAAGCCTTGCAAGCATTGTGACTAATGAGTTAGTTGCGGGATGATGTATTACGGAACGAGTAAAGAGACTTGCCGGTAACGAGATTGAACTAGGTATCGAGATACCGACGATCGAATTTCGGGCAAGTAACATACCGATGACAAAGGGAACAATGTATGTTGTTATGCGGTCTGACCGATAAAGATCTTCGTAGAATATGTAGGAACCAATATGAGCATCCAGGTTCCGCTATTGGTTATTGACCGGAGAGGTGTCTCGGTCATGTCTACATAGTTCTCGAACCCGTAGGGTCCGCACGCTTAACGTTACGATGACAGTTATATTATGAGTTTATATGTTTTGATGTACCGAAGGTTGTTCAGAGTCCCGGATGTGATCACGGACATGACGAGGAGTCTCGAAATGGTTGAGACATAAAGATTGATATATTGGGAGCCTATGTTTGGACATCAGAAGTGTTCCGGGTGAAATCGGGATTTTTCCGGAGTACCGGGAGGTTACCGGAACCCCCGGTAACTTAATGGGCCTTAGTGGGCCTAGGTGGAAGACAGGAGAGGAGGCCAGGGCAGGGCCGCGCGCCCCTTCCTCCCCCAGTCCGAATAGGACAAGGAGAGGGGGGCGGCGCCCCCCCTTCCTTCCTTCCTCCCCTCCACCTCTTCCCCCTTCCTCTCCTAGTCCAACATGGAAAGGGGGGAGTCCTAGTCCCGGTAGGAGTAGGACACCTCCTGGCGCGCCTCTCCTCCCTTGGCCGGCGGCCTCCCCCTTGCACCTTTATATACGGGGGCAGGGGGCACCTCTAGACACACAATTGATCAACGATCTTTTAGCCGTGTGCGGTGCCCCCCTCCACCATATTACACCTCGATAATATCGTAGCGGTGCTTAGGCAAAGCCCTGCGTCGGTAGAACATCATCATCGTCACCACGCCGTCGTGCTGACGAAACTCTCCCTCAACACTTGGCTGGATCGGAGTTCGAGGGACGTCATCGAGCTGAACGTGTGCTGAACTCGGAGGTGCCGTGCGTTCGGTACTTAATCGGTCGGATCGTGAAGACATACGACTACATCAACCGCGTTGTGTTAAACGCTTCCGCTATCGGTCTACGAGGGTACGTGGACAACACTCTCCCCTCTCGTTGCTATACATCACCATGATCTTGCGTGTTCGTAGGAAAAAATTTGAAGTTACTACGTTCCCCAACAGTGGCATCTGAGCCTGGTTTTATGCGTTGATGTTATGCACGAGTAGAACACAAGTGAGTTGTGGGCGATATAAGTCATACTGCTTACCAGCATGTCATACTTTGGTTCGGCGGTATTGTGAGATGAAGCGGCCCGGACCGACATAACGCGTACGCTTACGCGAGACTGGTTTCACCGTTGCGAGCACTCGTTGCTTAAAGGTGACTGGCGGGTGTCTGTCTCTCTCACTTTACTTGAACCGAGTATGGCTACGCCCGGTCCTTGTGAAGGTTAAAACAGCACCAACTTGACAAACTATCGTTGTGGTTTTGATGCGTAGGTAAGAACAATTCTTGCTAAGCCCGTAGCAGCCACGTAAAACTTGCAACAACAAAGTAGAGGACGTCTAACCTGTTTTTGCAGGGCATGTTGTGATGTGATATGGTCAAGACATGATGCTATATTTTATTGTATGAGATGATCATGTTTTGTAACCGAGTTATCGGCAACTGGCAGGAGCCATATGGTTGTCGCTTTATTGTATGCAATGCAATCGCCATGTAATTGTTTTACTTTATCACTAAGCAGTAGCGATAGTCGTAAAAGAAATAGTTGGCGAGACGACAACGATGCTACGATGGAGATCAAGGTGTCGCGCTGGTGACGATGGTGATCGTGACGGTGCTTCGGAGATGGAGATCACAAGCACAAGATGATGATGGCCATATCATATCACTTATATTGATTGCATGTGATGTTTATCTTTTATGCATCTTATCTTGCTTTGATTGACGGTAGCATTATAAGATGATCTCTCACTAAAATTTCAAGATAAAAGTGTTCTCCCTGAGTATGCACCGTTGCGAAAGTTCTTCGTGCTGAGACACCACGTGATGATCGGGTGTGATAGGCTCTACGTTCAAATACAACGGGTGCAAAACAGTTGCACACGCGGAATACTCAGGTTAAACTTGACGAGCCTAGCATATGTAGATATGGCCTCAGAACACTGAGACCGAAAGGTCGAGCGTGAATCATATAGTAGATATGATCAACATAGTGATGTTCACCATTGAAAGCTACTCCATTTCACGTGATGATCGGTTATGGTTTAGTTGATATGGATCACGTGATCACTTAGAGGATTAGAGGGATGTCTATCTAAGTGGGAGTTCTTAAGTAATATGATTAATTGAACTTAAATTTATCATGAACTTAGTCCTGATAGTATTTTGCAAATTATGTTGTAGATCAATAGCTCGCGTTGTTGCTTCCCTGTGTTTATTTTTGATATGTTCCTAGAGAAAAATTATGTTGAAAGATGTTAGTAGCAAAGATGCGGATTGGATCCGTGATCTGAGGATTATCCTCATTGCTGCACAGAAGAATTATGTCCTTGATGCACCGCTAGGTGACAGACCTATTACAGGAGCAGATGCAGATGTTATGAACGTTTGGCTAGCTCAATATGATGACTACTTGATAGTTTAGTGCACCATGCTTAACGGCTTAGAATCGGGACTTCAAAGACGTTTTGAACGTCATGGACCATATGAGATGTTCCAGGAGTTGAAGTTAATATTTCAAGAAAATACCCGAGTTGAGAGATATGAAATCTCCAACAAGTTCTATAGCTAAAAGATGGAGGAGAATAGCTCAAGCAGTGGGCATGTGCTCAGATTGTCTGGGTACTACAATCGCTTGAATCAAGTGGGAGTTAATCTTCCAGATAAAATAGTGATTGACAGAATTCTCTAGTCACCATCACCAAGTTAGTAGAACTTCGTGATGAACTATAGTATGCAAGGGATGACGAAAGTAATTCCCGAGCTCTTCGTGATGCTGAAATCGACGAAGGTAGAAATCAAGAAAAACATCAAGTGTTGATGGTTGACGAGACCACTAGTTTCAAGAAAAGGGCAAAGGGAAGAAGGGGAACTTCAAGAAGAACGGAAAGCAAGTTGCTGCTCAAGTGAAGAAGCCTAATTCTGGTCCTAAGCCTGAGACTAAGTGCTTCTACTGCAAAGGGACTGGTCACTGGAAGCGGAACTACCCCAAGTATTTGGTGGATAAGAAGGATGGCAAAGTGAACAAAGGTATATTGGATATACATGTTATTGATGTGTACTTTACTAGTGTTTATAGCAACCCCTCGGTATTTGATACTGGTTCAGTTGCTAAGAGTAGTAACTCGAAACGGGAGTTGCAGAATAAATAGAGACTAGTAAAAGGCGAGGTGACGATGTGTGTTGGAAGTAGTTCCAAGATTGATATGATCATCATCGCACACTCCCTATACTTTCGGGATTAGTGTTGAAACTAAATAAGTGTTATTTGGTGTTTGCATTGAGCATGAATATGATTTGATCATGTTTGTTGCAATACGGTTATTCATTTAAATTAGAGAATAATTGTTGTTCTGTTTACATGAATAAAACCTTCTATGGTCATACACCCAATAAAATGGTTTGTTGGATCTCGATCGTAGTGATACACATATTCATAATAATGAAGCCAAAAGATGCAAAGTTAATAATGATAGTGCAACTTATTTGTGGCACTGCCGTTTAGGTCATATTGGTGTAAAGCGCATGAAGAAACTCCATACTGATGGGATTTTGGAATCACTTGATTATGAATCACTTGATGCTTGCGAACCATGCCTCATGGGCAAGATGACTAAAACGCCGTTCTCCGGAACTATGGAGAGAGCAACAGATTTGTTGGAAATCATACATACAGATGTATGTGGTCCGATGAATATTGAGGCTCGTAGCAGGTATCATTATTTTCTGACCTTCACAGATGATTTGAGCAGATATGGGTATATCTACTTGATGAAACATAAGTCTGAAACATTTGAAAAGTTCAAAGAATTTCATAGTGAAGTGGAAAATCATCGTGACAAGAAAATAAAGTTTCTACGATCTGATCGCGGAGACAAATATTTGAGTTACGAGTTTGGTCTTCAATTAAAACAATGTGGAATAGTTTCACAAACTCATGCCGCCTGGAACACCACAGCATAATGGTGTGTCCGAACATCATAACCGCACTTTATTGGATATAGTGCAATCTATGATGTTTCTTACCGATTTACCACTATCGTTTTGGGGTTATGCATTAGAGACAGCTGCATTCACGTCAAATAGGGTACCATCTAAATCCGTTGAGATGACATCTTATGAACTGTGGTTTGGCAAGAAACCAAAGTTGTCGTTTCTTAAAGTTTGGGGTTGCGATGCTTATGTGAAAAGGTTTCATCCTGATAAGCTCAAACCCAAATCGGAGAAATGTGTCTTCATAGGATACCCAAAGGAGACAGTTGGGTACACCTTCTATCACAGATCCGAAGGCAAGACATTCGTTGCTAAGAATGGATCCTTTCTAGAGAAGGAGTTTCTCTTGAAAGAAGTGAGAGGGAGGAAAGTAGAATTTGATGAGGTAACTGTACCTGCTCCCTTATTGGAAAGTAGATCATCACAGAAACCAGTTTCTGCGACACCTACACCAATTAGTGAGGAAGTTAATGATAATGATCATGAAACTTCAGATCAAGTTATTACTGAACCTCGTAGGTCAACCAGATTAAGATCCGCACCAGAGTGGTACGGTAATCCTGTTCTGGAGGTTATGTTACTAGACCATGACGAACCTACGAACTATGAAGAAGTGATGGTGAGCCCAGATTCTGAGAAGGGATCCATGTATTAGAACAAAGTATGGACTTTGATTGACTTGCCCAATGATCGGCGAGCCATAAAAAAATAAATGGATCTTCAAGAGGAAGACGGACGCTGATAGTAGTGTTACTATCTACAAAGCTAGACTTGCCAGAAAAAGGTTTTTGACAAAGTTCAAAGTGTTGAATACGATGAGATTTTCTCACTCGCAGCGATGCTTAAGTCTGTCCGAATCATGTTAGCAATTGCCGCATTTTATGAAATCTGGCAAATGCATAAACAAAACTGCATTCCTTAATGGATTCATTAAAGAAGAGTTGTATATGATGCAACCAGAAGGTTTTGTCAATCCTAAAGGTGCTAACAAAATATGCAAACTCCAGCGATCAATCTATGGACTGGTGCAAGCATCTCGGAGTTGGAATATACGCTTTGATAAGTTGATCAAATCATATAGTTTTATACAGACTTGCGGTGAAGCTTGTATTTACAAGAAAGTGAGTGGGAGCACTACAACATTTCTGATAAGTATATGTGAATGACATATTGTTGATCGGAAATAATGTAGAATTATTCTGCAAAGCATAAAGGAGTGTTTGAAAGGAGTTTTTCAAAGAAAGACCTCGGTGAAGCTGCTTACATATTGAGCATCAAGATCTATAGAGATAGAACAAGACGCTTGATAAGTTTTTTCAATGAGTACATACCTTAACAAGATTTTGAAGTGGTTCAAAATGGAATAGTCAAAGAAAGAGTTTCTTGCCTATGTTACAAGGTGTGAAATTGAGTAAGACTTAAAGCCCGACCACGGCAGAGGATAGAAAAAGAATGAAAGTCATTCCCTATGCCTCGGCCATAGGTTCTATAAAGTATGCCATGCTATGTACCAGATCTATTGTATACCCTACACTGATTTTGGCAAGGGAGTACAATAGTGATCTAGGAGTAGATCACTGGACAGCGGGCAAAATTATCCTTAGTGGAATAAGGATATGTTTCTCGATTATGGAAGTGACAAAAGGTTCGTCGTAAAGGGTTACGTCGATGCAAGTTTTGACACTAATATACATGACTCTAAGTCTCGGTCTAGATACATATTGAAAGTGGGAGCAATTAGCTAGAGTAGCTCCGTGCAGAGCATTGTAGACATAGAAATTTGCAAAATACTTACGGATCTGAATGTGACAGACCCGTTGACTAAAATTATCTCACAAGCAAAACATAATCACACCTTAGTACTCTTTGGGTGTTAATCACATAGCGATGTGAACTAGATTATTGACTCTAGTAAACCCTTTGGGTGTTGGTCACATGACGATGTGAACTATGGGTGTTAATCACATGGTGATGTGAACTATTGATGTTAAATCACATGGCGATGTGAACTAGATTATTGACTCTAGTGCAAGTGGGAGACTGAAGGAAATATGTCCTAGAGGCAATAATAAAGTTATTATTTATTTCCTTATATCATGATAAATGTTTATTATTCATGCTAGAATTGTATTAACCGGAAACATAATACATGTGTGAATACATAGACAAACAGAGTGTCACTAGTATGCCTCTACTTGACTAGCTCGTTGATCAAAGATGGTTATGTTTCCTAGCCATAGACATGAGTTGTCATTTGATTAATGGGATCACATCATTAGGAGAATGATGTGATTGACTTGGCCCATTCCGTTAGCTTAGCACTCGATCGTTTAGTATGTTGCTATTGCTTTCTTCATGACTTATACATGTTCCTATGACTATGAGATTATGCAACTCCCGTTTACCGGAGGAACACTTTGTGTGCTACCAAACGTCACAACGTAACTGGGTGATTATAAAGGTGCTCTACAGGTGTCTCCAAAGGTACTTGTTGGGTTGGCGTATTTCGAGATTAGGATTTGTCACTCCGATTGTCGGAGAGGTATCTCTGGGCCCACTCAGTAATGCACATCACTATAAGCCTTGCAAGCATTGTGACTAATGAGTTAGTTGCGGGATGATGTATTACGGAACGAGTAAAGAGACTTGCCGGTAACGAGATTGAACTAGGTATCGAGATACCGACGATCGAATCTCGGGCAAGTAACATACCGATGACAAAGGGAACAACGTATGTTGTTATGCGGTCTGACCGATAAAGATCTTCATAGAATATGTAGGAACCAATATGAGCATCCAGGTTCCGCTATTGGTTATTGACCGGAGAGGTGTCTCGGTCATGTCTACATAGTTCTCGAACCCGTAGGGTCCGCACGCTTAACGTTACGATGACAGTTATATTATGAGTTTATATGTTTTGATGTACCGAAGGTTGTTCGGAGTCCCGGATGTGATCACGGACATGACGAGGAGTCTCGAAATGGTCGAGACATAAAGATTGATATATTGGAAGCCTATGTTTGGACATCAGAAGTGTTCCGGGTGAAATCGGGATTTTTCCTGAGTACCGGGAGGTTACTGGAACCCCCCGGTAACTTAATGGGCCTTAGTGGGCCTAGGTGGAAGAGAGGAGAGGAGGCCAGGGTAGGGCCGCGCGCCCCTTCCTCCCCCAATCCGAATAGGACAAGGAGAGGGGGGGCGTCCCCCCCCTTCCTTCCTTCCTCCCCTCCACCTCTTCCCCCTTCCTCTCCTAGTCCAACATGGAAAGGGGGGAGTCCTACTCCCGGTAGGAGTAGGACACCTCCTGGCGCGCCTCTCCTCCCTTGGCCGGCGGCCTCCCCCTTGCACCTTTATATACGGGGGCAGGGGGCACCTCTAGACACACAATTGATCAACGATCTTTTAGCCGTGTGCGGTGCCCCCCTCCACCATATTACACCTCGATAATATCGTAGCGGTGCTTAGGCGAAGCCCTGCGTCGGTAGAACATCATCATCGTCACCACGCCGTCGTGTTGACGAAACTCTCCCTCAACACTTGGCTGGATCGGAGTTCGAGGGACATCATCGAGCTGAACGTGTGCTGAACTCGGAGGTGCCGTGCATTCGGTACTTGATCGGTCGGATCGTGAAGACGTACGACTACATCAACCGTGTTGTGTTAAACGCTTTCGCTATCGGTCTACAAGGGTACGTGGACAACACTCTCCCCTCTCGTTGCTATACATCACCATGATCTTGCGTGTTCGTAGGAAATTTTTTGAAATTACTACGTTCCCCAACACTACAGCTGCAATAGAGCAGCTACTCTGACTTCATAAGCTACACCTTGCTGATCAACAGCATACACAGGAGGATCAGCCAGATCATAAACCAGAGGCTCAGAATAAACAATTGCATCTAATTTTTGCTTCTCTACAAAACCCTTTTGTGCTAAACTGACAGCTGGTGGACAAGCCCTAAATAGCAAATTAAGCACCAAACTCTCCTCATTCTGCCTCTTGATCAACTGTAGTTTAACATTACTATCAACCAATTCCAAACCCTGCTCTCCTGGGGTCTCCATGTAAAACAGCAGTGAATTATCAATACTAAAGCCTTGTGTTTCCATCAATGCAACCATATTCAGATATGTCACATCTGAACAACTTAACTTCCTCTCTAACAGATCATTATTGTCAAAATGGATCCTAACATTCCGTATGTCTTCATATAAACTACAATTCACATGCAATTTGCCTAATCAGTACACTATAACCCTAATTAGCAAATAAATGAGAAGAAAATAAAGACAGAAACAGAAACTTACAGGACGCCGCCGAGCCCGTGGGTCAGCTCGTGGCTATTGCTAGGGTTCGCCACCCATTGTTGTGCCAGCCGTACCCGCTGCTCCATGGACAGTGCGGGCTCCATGAACTCGTCGTCGTCGCTGGAATACTCATAGCTCGAGTAGCCGTCGCCGCCCTCGATTGGAGATCTCCCCTCGATTCCTCCTGCTGCGCCGCTGCCAAAGAGGGGAATGTTTGCGCCGCCACCATCGCCGTTGCCGCCACCGCCGCTACCGCCACCACCGCCCGGGATCGCCGCCGCCATCGCCGTAGAGACGCGCGAGGGAGCTAGGGTTCGTCGATGAACAGAGGAAGAGAAGAAAGGAGAGGGAGAGACAGAGCACGGGTCGGTCCGGTTCGAGCCGGACCGCACGTATCGAGCAAGCGGGCGGGTGCCGATTCGCCAGCGTGGCAGCTGACGCGCGGGCCCGGGCGGTCAGTTCCAGCGTCAATACGTAGAAATACGAAGATTAGCTCGATTTGCAACGGTTAGACCCAAACGTGGTACTGACACGTAAAAATTTCCAAAAGTGGTACCAATTCGCCACCACCGCCCCAAATGTGGTACTATCGTGTAATTATCTCGGTTATGGATGACCGGGCTTTGACGCCTTGACTGCTAGCTTGAGGTAGCTGGTGCTTTTCCTGCTCTAGCTAAGGTCCTCTTGGAAAGAATGGAACACAAAATAAAATACAGGCAGGGAACATGTTGAATCCCACTGAAAGGATAATTCGCTTTAAAGAGACATGCATGCATGGGTGGCATCAAACTAGGGTTTGGTCAAAACTTTGTTCGAACTTTCTTCAACACAAGAGCTTTGCAAACGAAGGATTTTCCATAAACAGAGGGCATGTGTTAAAAATGGAGTTTGGTAATTAAATGGAGCGCCTGGAGCTCACTCATTGAGTATTTCTCGAGTGGCATCACTACTATTTCAGTTCAGTCTATATTTAGTATGTACTCAGCCCTGGTTATTCATTTGTGTGGTTCCAAACCAACAATCATACAGACTGAGCTTCAAAGTCAAGATTTTCAAATGTGATGCTGCTAATAAGAGAGAACATCAGAAATAAATCAAATAATCGAGTCTATGTACATAGAAGTTGACCATGTGTGAACCTTATGGATCCCGGGAAGAATGGATAGCTAGTCTAGGGCCTCTTTGGTTTGCAAAACTCTAAAACAGTAGGAATCTAGGAAAATGTCAGAATATAATAGGAATGCATGCATAAAATAGAGGAATGGAAAACACTGCAATTTGTAAGTTTGGACGTTTGGTTCACACGAATAGAAAACACATGAATCCTAATAAACATGGTCAAATCAAAATCAAACCGCGTGGTAAAGTGTAATTAACAATACAATTTGCTAAAGCACATCTAGATGTGCCATAAGTATTACACATCTAAGTCTTATGTCATTGATCTTACACGGAGATTCATGTGAGTATTTTTTTTCATTTTTTTCTAAAAATTCTAGTCTTATTCTTCTTGCGTAGGAATTTGAAAAGGAGGTCCAAGCGGATTTTGAAATTCCTTTGAAACAGATATCAAAGAAAATTTCCTCCGTTTTTTCCTTGCTCCATTCCTCTGAACCAAATGCATGAATAGTGTCACCGTAGGAAAAAAATCTACGCCTGCATTTTCCCTCTACTTTTCCTTTCAACCGCAGCGGAGGAGGCCCCCCCTAAGTCCCTATTCGGTTCCATATGATTTCAAGGGGTTTGAAGGGAATTGGAAGGGATTAAATCCCCCACAAGTCAAAATCCATCTCAATTCCCTCCAATCCCCTTGTGGTGGGGATTAACCGAACAAGCCCTAAAGGGTACCCATGCATGAGCCTAACCAAATATTTCCCTCGGCAAGAAGATGCACTCAAACGTGAGTCAACAAAACTAAGAGCATCTCCAGCCGCACCTCCAACAGCCCCCCCCCCCCCCCCCGGCGATTTTTTGCGCTGACGCCCAAAAATCGGCCCAGTCGCGCCCCCGGGAGCCTATTAATTTTTCGCCGATTTGGGCCGAAACTGGCACCGGCGGACCCAGCCCGAACCCGTCGCGCTGGGGGGCGCCCGGGGCACCAAGGCAATCATTTTTGGCGCGAAAGAAAGGCGGACCCGCTGAGTCGGCGACCCCCGCGCCTCGTCGTCCTCGTCGCCTCGGTTTCCCGCGGGGAATCAATGCCAAGGCTGCCGCCGGTCAGCCTTCCGTTGATTCCTCACGGGCGGCGCGGCGCGGCGACGCACCACCTCCCGCCACGCGTACACACGGCGCCCACCCCCCCCCCCCCCCGCTATATAAGCATCGCCTTCCCTCGCCTGTGGCCACACCCCGCCCACAGCCGCCGAGCTCTCTCTTTCCCCTCGTGCGCCGCCGCCGACGACGTTCCTCCCCTCTCTCCCCGTGCCCAGCCGCGACAATGGGCGAGAGGTTCCCCGGCGATGGGGCTGCGGCCAATGGCTTCGGCCGCCGCTCGTTGCACGAGTGGGAAGCCTACCTGCTGTTCGAGGCCAACGTCCCGGCGCCTCCCGACATGCGCGCGCCGGGGCGGTGGAAGCTCAGCACCGGTGGCGTCCCCATTCCCCCGTTGTCCGACGTCACCGCGCGCGCAGAATACTTCGCCGACGAGGTCGACCGCGTGCCTTCTCGCAGTACGCCGCCGGCAACTAGGAAGCATGGGCGGCGTACTTCCAGCGCCGGCAGGCGGAGCGGCTGGCCTCCACCTGAAGGAAATATGCCCTAGAGGCAATAATAAAGTTGTTATTTATATTTCCTTATATCATGAAAAATGTTTATTATTCATGCTAGAATTGTATTAACCGGAAACTTAGTACATATGTGAATACATAAACAAATAGAGTGTCACTAGTATGCCTCTACTTGACTAGCTCGTTGAATCAAAGATTGTTAAGTTTCCTAGCCATAGACATGAGTTGTCATTTGATTAACGAGATCACATCATTAGAGAATGATGTGATTGACTTGACCCATTCTGATAGCTTAGCATTTGATCGTTTAGTATATTGCTATTGCTTTCTTCATGACTTATACATGTTCCTATGACTATGAGATTATGCAACTCCCGAATACCGGAGGAACACTTTGTGTGCTACCAAACGTCACAACGTAACTGGGTGATTATAAAGGTGCTCTACAGGTGTCTCCGATGGTACTTGTTGAGTTGGCATAGATCGAGATTAGGATTTGTCACTCCGATTGTCGGAGAGGTATCTCTGGGCCCTCTCGGTAATGCACATCACTATAAGCCTTGCAAGCAATGCAACTAATGAGTTGGTTGCGGGATGATGTATTACGGAATGAGTAAAGAGACTTGCCGGTAACAAGATTGAACTAGGTATTGAGATACCGACGATCGAATCTCGGGCAAGTAACATACCAATGACAAAGGGAACAACGTATGTTGTTATGCGGTTTGACCGATAAAGATCTTCGTAGAATATGTAGGAACCAATATGAGCATCCAGGTTCCGCTATTGGTTATTGACCGGAGATGAGTCTCGGTCATGTCTACGTAGTTCTCGAACCCGTAGGGTCCGCACGCTTAACGTTCGGTGACGATCGGTATTATGAGTTTATGTGTTTTGATGTACCAAAGGTAGTTCGAAGTCCCGGATATGATCACGGACATGACGAGGAGTCTCAAAATGGTCGAGACATAAAGATCGATATATTGGAAGCCTATATTTGGACATCGGAATAGTTCCGGGTGAATTCGGGAATTTACCGGAGTACCGGGAGGTTACCGGAACCCCCGGTAAGTATATGGGCCTTATTGGGCCATAGTGGAGAGAGAGAGGAGGCCAGGGCATGCCGCGCTCCCTCCCCCTCTGGTCCGAGTTGGACTAGGAGGGGGCGGCGCCCCCCTTCCCTTCCTCCCTCTCTCCCCCTTCCTTCTCTCCTAGTCCAACTACGGAAGGGGGGAATCCTACTCCCAGTGGGAGTAGGACTCCTCCAGGGTGCGCCATAGAGAGGTCGGCCCTCCCCCCTCATCCGCTCCTTTATATACGTGGGAGGGGGCACCCCATAAACACACAAGTTGATCATTGATCTCTTAACCGTGTGCGGTGCCCCCCTCCACCATAATCCACCTCGGTCATATCATCGTAGTGCTTAGGCGAAGCCCTGCACCGGTAGCTTCATCCTCATCGTCATCACGCCGTCATGCTGACGAAGCTCTCCCTCGAAGCTCTACTGGATCGTGAGTTCGTGGGACGTCACCAAGCTGAACGTGTGCAGATCGCGGAGGTGCCGTACGTTCGGTACTAGGATCGGTCGACCGTGAAGACGTACGACTACATCAACCGCGTTGTCATAACGCTTCCGCTTTCGGTCTACGAGGGTACATGGACAACACTCTCCCCTCTCGTTGCTATGCATCACCATGATCTTGCATGTGCGTAGGAAATTTTTTTGAAATTACTATGTTCCCCAACAGTGGCATCCGAGCCAGGTTTATGCGTAGATGTTATATGCACGAGTAGAACACAAGTGAGTTGTGGGCGATACTAGTCATACTGCTTACCAGCATGTCATACTTTGATTCGGCGGTATTGTTGGATGAAGCGGCCCGGACCGACATTACGTGTACGCTTACGCGAGACTGGTTCTACCGACGTGCTTCGCACACAGGTGGCTGGCGGGTGTCAGTTTCTCCAACTTTAGTTGAATCGAGTGTGGCTATGCCCGGTCCTTGTGAAGGTTAAAACAGCACATACTTGACGAAATATCGTTGTGGTTTTGATGCGTAGGTAAGAACGGTTCTTGCTCAGCCCGTAGCAGCCACGTAAAACTTGCAACAACAAAGTAGAGGACGTCTAACTTGTTTTGGCAGGGCATGTTGTGATGTGATATGGTCAAGACATGATGCTAAATTTTATTGTATGAGATGATCATGTTTTGTAACAGAGTTATCGGCAACTGGCAGGAGCCATATGGTTGTCGCTTTATTGTATGAAATGCAATCGCCATGTAATTGCTTTACTTTATCACTAAGCGGTAGCGATAGTCGTAGAAGCAATAGTTGGCGAGACGACAACGATGCTACGATGGAGATCAAGGTGTCGCGCCGGTGACGATGGTGATCATGACGGTGCTTTGGAGATGGAGATCAAAGGCACAAGATGATGATGGCCATATCATATCACTTATATTGATTGCATGTGATGTTTATCCTTTATGCATCTTATTTTGCTTAGATCGACGGTAGCATTATAAGATGATCTCTCACTAAATTTCAAGGTACAAGTGTTCTCCCTGAGTATGCACCGTTGCGAAAGTTCGTCGTGCCGAGACACCACGTGATGATCGGGTGTGATAAGCTCTACGTTCACATACAACGGGTGCAAGCCAGTTTTGCACACGCAGAATACTCGGGTTAAACTTGACGAGCCTAGCATATGCAGATATGGCCTCGGAACACTGAGACCGAAAGGTCGAGCGTGAATCATATAGTAGATATGATCAACATAGTGATGTTCACCATTGAAAACTACTCCATCTCACGTGATGATCGGACATGGTTTAGTTGATATGGATCACGTGATCACTTAGATGATTAGAGGGATGTCTATCTAAGTGGGAGTTCTTAAGTAATTTGATTAATTGAACTTTAATTTATCATGAACTTAGTACCTGATAGTATTTTGCATGTCTATGTTGTTGTAGATAGATGGCCCGTGCTGTTGTTCCGTTGAATTTTAATGCGTTCCTAGAGAAAGCTAAGTTGAAAGATGATGGTAGCAACTACACGGACTGGGTCCGTAACTTGAGGATTATCCTCATTGCTGCACAGAAGAATTACGTCCTGGAAGCACCGCTAGGTGCCAAACCCGCTGCAGGAGCAACACCAGATGTTATGAACGTCTGGCAGAGCAAAGCTGATGACTACTCGATAGTTCAGTGTGCCATGCTTTACGGCTTAGAACCGGGACTTCAACGACGTTTTGAACGTCATGGAGCATATGAGATGTTCCAGGAGTTGAAGTTAATATTTCAAGCAAATGCCCGGATTGAGAGATATGAAGTCTCCAATAAGTTCTACAGCTGCAAGATGGAGGAGAATAGTTCTGTCAGTGAGCATATACTCAAAATGTCTGGGTATAACAATCACTTGATTCAACTGGGAGTTAATCTTCCGGATGATAGTGTCATTGACAGAATTCTTCAATCACTGCCACCAAGCTACAAGAGCTTCGTGATGAACTATAACATGCAAGGGATGGATAAGACAATTCCCGAGCTCTTCGCAATGCTAAAGGCTGCGGAGGTAGAAATCAAGAAGGAGCATCAAGTGTTGATGGTCAACAAGATCACCAGTTTCAAGAAAAAGGGTAAAGGGAAGAAGGGGAACTTTAAGAAGAACGGCAAGCAAGTTGCTGCTCAAGTGAAGAAGCCCAAGTCTGGACCTAAGCCTGAGACTGAGTGCTTCTACTGCAAAGGGACTGGTCACTAGAAGCGGAACTGCCCCAAGTATTTGGCGGATAAGAAGGATGGCAAGGCGAACAAAGGTATATGTGATATACATGTTATTGATGTGTACCTTACTAATGTTCGCAGTAGTGCCTGGGTATTTGATACTAGTTCTGTTGCTAATATTTGCAACTCAAAACAGGGAGTACGGATTAAGCGAAGATTAGCTAAGGACGAGGTGACGATGCGCGTGGGAAATGGTTCCAAAGTCGACGTGATCGCGGTCAGCACGCTACCTCTACATCTACCTTCGGGGTTAGTTTTAGACCTGGATAATTGTTATTTGGTGTCAGCGTTAAGCATGAACATTATATCTGGATCTTGTTTGATGCGAGACGGTTATTCATTTAAATCAGAGAATAATGGTTGTTCTATTTATATGACTAATATCTTTTATGGTCATGCACCCTTGAAGAGTGGTCTATTTATGTTGAATCTCGATAGTAGTGATACACATATTCATAATATTGAAGCCAAAAGATGCAGAGTTGATAATGATAGTGCAACTTATTTGTGGCACTGCCGTTTAGGTCATATTGGTGTAAAGCGCATGAAGAAACTCCATTCTGATGGACTTTTGGAATCACTTGATTATGAATCACTTGGTACTTGCGAAGCATGCCTCATGGGCAAGATGACTAAAACTCTGTTCTCCGGAACAATGGAGCGAGCAACAGATTTGTTAGAAATCGTACATACTGATGTATGTGGTCCAATGAATGTTGAGGCTCGCGGCGGGTATCGTTATTTTCTCACCTTCACAGATGATTTGAGCAGATATGGGTATATCTACTTGATGAAACATAAGTCTGAAACATTTGAAAAGTTCAAAGAATTTCAGAGTGAAGTGGAAAATTATCGTAACAAGAAAATAAAGTTTCTACGATCTGATCGTGGAGGAGAATATTTGAGTTACGAGTTTGGTCTTCATTTGAAACAATGCGGAATAGTTTCGCAACTCACGCCACCCCGAACACCACAGCGTAATGGTGTGTCCGAACGTCGTAATCGTACTTTACTTGATATGGTGCGATCTATGATGTCTCTTACTGATTTACCGCTATCGTTTTGGGGTTATGCTTTAGAGACGGCTGCATTCACATTAAATAGGGCACCATCTAAATCCGTTGAGACGGCACCTTATGAACTGTGGTTTGGCAAGAAACCAAAGTTGCCATTTCTTAAAGTTTGGGGCTGCGATGCTTATGTGAAAAAGCTTCAACCTGATAAGCTCGAACCCAAATCGGAGAAATGTGTCTTCATAGGATACCCAAAGGAGACTGTTGGGTACACCTTCTATCACAGATCCGAAGGCAAGATATTCGTTGCTAAGAATTGATCCTTTCTACAGAAGGAGTTTCTCTTGAAAAAGTGAGTGGGAGGAATGTAGAACTTGATGAGGTAACTGTACCTGCTCCCTTATTGAAAAGTAGCTCATCACAGAAATCTGTTCCTGTGACTCCTACACCAATTAGTGAGGAAGCTAATGATGATGATCATGTAACTTCAGATCAAGTTACTACTGAACCTCGTAGGTCAACCAGAGTAAGATCCGCACCAGAGTGGTACGGTAATCCTGTTCTGGAGGTCATGTTACTTGACCATGACGAACCTACGAACTATGAGGAAGCGATGATGAGCCCAGATTCCGCAAAATGGCTTGAGGCCATGAAATCTGAGATGGGATCCATGTATGAGAACAAAGTGTGGACTTTGGTTGACTTGCCCGATGATCGGCAAGCCATCGAGAATAAATGGATCTTCAAGAAGAAGACTGACGCTGACGGTAATGTTACTGTCTACAAAGCTCGACTTGTTGCGAAAGGTTTTCGACAAGTTCAAGGAGTTGACTACGATGAGACTTTCTCACCCGTAGCGATGCTTAAGTCCGTCCGAATCATGTTAGCAATTGCCGCATTTTATGATTATGAAATTTGGCAAATGGATGTAAAGACTGCATTCCTGAATGGATTTCTGGAAGAAGAGTTGTATATGATGCAACCTGAAGGTTTTATCGATCCAAAGGATGCTAACAAAGTGTGCAAGCTCCAGCGATCCATCTATGGACTGGTGCAAGCATCTCGGAGTTGGAATAAACGTTTTGATAGTGTGATCAAAGCATATGGTTTTATACAGACTTTTGGAGAAGCCTGTATTTACAAGAAAGTGAGTGGGAGCTCTGTAGCATTTCTAATATTATATGTGGATGACATATTGTTGATTGGAAATGATATAGAATTTCTGGATAGCATAAAAGGATACTTGAATAAGAGTTTTTCAATGAAAGACCTCGGTGAAGCTGCTTATATATTGGGCATCAAGATCTATAGAGATAGATCAAGACGCTCAATTGGACTTTCACAAAGCACATACCTTGATAAAGTTTTGAAGAAGTTCAAAATGGACCAAGCAAAGAAAGGGTTCTTGCCTGTGTTACAAGGTGCGAAGTTGAGTCAGACTCAATGCCCGACCACTGCAGGAGATAGAGAGAAAATGAAAGGTGTTCCCTATGCTTCAGCCATAGGCTCTATCATATATGCAATGCTGTGTACCAGACCTGATGTGTGCCTTGCTATTAGTTTAGCAGGGAGGTACCAAAGTAATCTAGGAGTGGATCACTGGACAGCGGTCAAAAACATCCTGAAATACCTGAAAAGGACTAAGGATATGTTTCTCGTTTATGGAGGTGACAAAGAGCTCGTCGTAAATGGTTACGTTGATGCAAGTTTTGACACTGATCCAGATGACTCTAAGTCACAAACCGGATATGTATTTATATTGAACGGTGGAGCTGTCAGTTGGTGCATTTCTAAACAAAGCGTCGTGGCAGGATCTACGTGTGAAGCGGAGTACATAGCTGCTTCGGAAGCAGCAAATGAGGTGTCTGGATGAAGGAGTTCATATCTGATCTAGGTGTCATACCTAGTGCATCGGGTCCAATGAAAATTTTTTGTGACAATACTGGTGCAATTGCCTTGGCAAAGGAATCCAGATTTCACAAGAGAACCAAGCAGATCAAGAGACGCTTCAATTCCATCCGCGATCAAGTCAAGGAGGGAGACATAGAGATTTGCAAGATACATACGGATTTGAATGTTGCAGACCCGTTGACTAAGCCTCTCTCACGAGCAAAACATGATCAGCACCAAGACTCCATGGGTGTTAGAATCATTACTGTGTAATCTAGATTATTGACTCTAGTGTAAGTGGGAGACTGAAGGAAATACGCCCTAGAGGCAATAATAAAGTTGTTATTTATATTTCCTTATATCACGATAAATGTTTATTATTCATGCTAGAATTGAATTAACCGAAACCTTAGTACATGTGTGAATAGATAGACAAATAGAGTGTCACTAGTATGCCTCTACTTGACTAGCTCGTTGAATCAAAGATGGTTAAGTTTCCTAGCCATAGACATGAGTTGTCATTTGATTAACGAGATCACATCATTAGAGAATGATGTGATTGACTTGACCCATTCCGTTAGCTTAGCATTTGATCGTTTAGTATATTGCTATTGCTTTCTTCATGACTTATACATGTTCCTATGACTATGAGATTATGCAACTCCCGAATACCGGAGAAACACTTTGTGTGCTACCAAACGTCACAACGTAACTGGGTGATTATAAAGGTGCTCTACAGGTGTCTCCGATGGTACTTGTTGAGTTGGCATAGATTGACATTAGGATTTGTCACTCCGATTGTCGGAGAGGTATCTCTGGGCCCTCTCGGTAATGCACATCACTATAAGCCTTGCAAGCAATGCAACTAATGAGTTAGTTGTGGGATGATGTATTACGGAACGAGTAAAGAGACTTGCCGGTAACGAGATTGAACTAGTTATTGAGATACCGACGATCGAATCTCGGGCAAGTAACATACCGATGACAAAGGGAACAACGTATGTTGTTATGCGGTTTGACTGATAAAGATCTTCGTAGAATATGTAGGAACCAATATGAGCATCCAGGTTCCGCTATTGGTTATTGACCGAAGATGAGTCTCGGTCATGTCTACATAGTTCTCGAACCCGTAGGGTCCGCACGCTTAACGTTCGGTGACGATCGGTATTATGAGTTTATGTGTTTTGATGTACCAAAGGTAGTTCGGAGTCCTGGATATGATCACGGACATGACGAGGAGTCTCGAAATGGTCGAGACATAAAGATCGATATATTGGAAGCCTATATTTGGACATCGGAATAGTTCCGGCTGAATTCGGGAATTTACCGGAGTACCGGGAGGTTACCGGAACCCCCAGGTAAGTATATGGGCCTTATTGGGCCATAGTGGAGAGAGAGAGAGGAGGCCAGGGCAGGCCGCGCGCCCCCTCCCCCTCTGGTCCGAATTGGACTAGGAGGGGGGGCGGCGCCCCCCTTTCCTTCCTCCCTCTCTCCCCCTTCCTTCTCTCCTAGTCCAACTAGGGAAGGGGGGATTCTACTCCCACTGGGAGTAGGACTCCTCCAGGGCGCGCCATAGAGAGGCCGACCCTCCCCCTTCCTCCACTCCTTTATATACGGGGGAGGGGGGCACGCCATAAACACACAAGTTGATCATTGATCTCTTAGCCATGTGCGGTGCCCCCCTCCACCTTAATCCACCTCGGTCATATTGTCGTAGTGCTTAGGCGAAGCCCTGCGCCGGTAGCTTCATCATCACCGTCATCATGCCGTCGTGCTGACGAATCTCTCCCTCGAAGCCCTACTGGATCGTGAGTTCGTGGGACGTCACCGAGCTGAACGTTCGGTACTAGGATCGATCGACCGTGAAGACGTACGACTACATCAACCGCGTTGTCATAACGCTTCCGCTTTTGGTCTACGAGGGTACGTGGACAACACTCTCCCCTCTCGTTGCTATGCATCACCATGATCTTGCGTGTGCGTAGGAAATTTTTTTAAATTACTACGTTCCCCAACACCACCAACGGGGCACCGGTGGTGCGGGGGACCAAGAACAGCGAGGGGCGCCGCCTGTGGTGGGCGCCCCCGGCCGCACTCTCCACGCCGTCCTCCAGCACCTCGAGGGCGGCAACGACCCGCCGTTGACATACCCTACTGCCCCGGTCCCCCTTCGGGTCGTCGGCGTTGTTCGGCGTCTAGGCCGAGCCCACGAAGGCGCCGCTCGGCCGGCGCACCCGCAACGCCGGCATCGTCATCAACGAGGGCGGGCGCACCTCCTCCTCGGCTCCTCCCCGCTTCGTCAGGCCGAAGACACAGCCAGGGCTCGCCGCTGTGAAGACGGAGCCAGGGCTCGGCGACGCGGCGGCCTTGAAGTGGGCGCGCGAAGACTGGGCGCGGACGGAGCTGGAGCGCCAGCGCCGCGCCTTTGGGTAGTTCACCGCTTGGCGCCGTGGCCGCAACGAGGGAGGCGTCGTCGTCCTCGACGACGACGCGCCGCCACCGGTCCGCCAGGGCGACCCCGAGCAGGGGTCCAGCAGGGGCGGCCGCGTGAAGGAGGAGAAGGACGACGAGGACAACGACGGCGATGGCAGCGACTTTGCCTCTCTCAGCGTGTTATTCGGCATGTGGTCACAGCCTCTTTGTTTTTTCTAAGTATTTTATCTATATAAATACTATTTCAGTTCGCCGAAGTAATGTACTGTTTCGCCGAATATTTGTCATATTCGCCCAATTTTAGTCAAATAAGTGTTCAAAAAAGTTTAAAACAGGCCTGGGGCCGACCCTGGGGGCGTCGGCTGGGAACCCGATCGCCCCCAGGCCGATTTTAGCGTCGGTTCGCCCCCAGGCGGCGATTTTTCGAGCCGCCTGGGGGGCCAACGGCTAGAGATGCTCTGACAACGGAACAGAGAAAATCTCCCCTGGCCTCTATATCCGCTATTCTGTTCATGATACACAGTAATGGAACTTCCATGATCAAGGAGATTCAGTCTAATTGTTACGACATCATGGAAGTTTAAAGCAAAACAAAAGCAATACTGACAACACAGGTATATAACATACTCCCTTCGATCCAAATTAATTGACGCAGCTTTAATACAACGTACTGACAATTAATTTGGATCGTAGCATATTTGCTAAATCATCACCCATATTGAGACAAAAAAGCGCTAGCAAAAATCCCCCAAACCACTGCAGCCTACCATCGTATGGTCCCACAGGCGAAAGGTAAGCTTCATAATTTATTGCTTTACCAAACCCTACAGACAAAAGCTGATCAAAATCCAAGATCTCTTGACTATTTTGCTAAAGGCTTAGAGTACAGTTTGGGGTCACCAATCCAAGTCATCAGAGGCAAGGTTGATTAGAGTGAGGGTGTGCAACGTACGTACAACTATCAGGCCCTGTATTAAGCATACCCTGTAATAAGTATGATAATCACCAGACCTAGCACCGAATGTTAGCAAACGCATTATTACTTGTCCAGTTCTTGCAATAAAACAGAAATGATAGCTAGCAAGGCAGTGTGAATTCAAATGCAACAGAAGTGCAGTAGATAGTGTAGAATAAAGTCAGAAATGTAGCAAGTACCTTGCAGTGTAGAAAAACAAGAACTCAAATCCCATTGACATTAGGATGTACCAGACATTAGGAACTCAAATTTTCAAGAGGAAACAGTTACTGCTAAGAGTGCCATCTATTAGACATTTTCCATGTCAGAAATCACAGTGTTATATTTCAAGACGAAATTGTTCTTCTTCCTAATGCTCCAGACTTCATCTAGAAGGGAGAGCACTCCCCTGCCCAAAGTACCTGACTAAAGATTAGAGCTCACAAGTTTGGTCATTTATAGCAGAAGAAAAAACGTACCAAAAGTAGAGAACAAATTATGCTGCTTATGAAACCAGCATTAGCTGGTACTGTATGGTTCTTATGTTTAACTGATAAACTGTGTACATGGTTCTCCTATTACCTACTATTCCAGCACCTTATGTACTTATCACAAACTTCCTGCCAATATATACAAAAGCCTTTTGTCACCAACAGAAAGGACTTCAATTTTCCAAACAAGCTTGAACTTCAATTTTTCAACAGAGGTAAAAAGGTATCATAGTAAGAGAACAGATGCACAGCAGTATAAATGAAAGATGCTACAAGAGCAGGAGAATGCCAATTCCATTGCCTTCGGCCAGTTTAACTACAGAATGATGAAATTCCAATCAAATTCGCAATGGACCTCCAATCATATCATGCACGACGCATAATGCAGAGGATTACGCCAAACTGGAACCAAGCACAGTTCACTTGGATTCAATGCATCTGCACACTTAAATTGCATTTGACTTGGTTAAACAAGAGCCAAAACCAGTTCATAATGAAGAGATTCTTCTGCATTAGGCAGAACAGCTCCGACAAAAAGGTCACATGGCAGTATAGATCAACTAAATGGGACCATATAGACCCTGAAAAAAATGGGACCATATAATAAGCTAAAAGTTTACAGGCACAAGTTACTAACAAGTAGTAAAGCTAACGAAGATGTATCTACTCTGATAGAGGTATCGTCCTCCAGTGCTGCAGGATGAACATCTGATTTGTTGCTGCTATCACCTTTTACAGGTGAAGAATCCTCTGCAAGTTTCATGGGACAAGGTACAGCAAAGATCAGCTGGCATTAGCTTGTTTGATGACTTGGCCTGCAGTCTCAAGGTCGATTCCAGTACTACTCGAAGTCTCGATTGTTTCTGTTGTAGACATAGAATTACTTGCTCCAGCTCTTGGTGTAGCATAGACAACTTTACGCGCACCACTTGCCTTCGAGATTGGGGTTAATGCTTGTGCTAGGTCTTCAAACTGAATCCAAGAAATTCAAACATGTTTTAATTCTTCATACAGTACTACTGCATTATTAGGTTCATGAGGTAGACCATCAAGGTTACATTAAGGAACTGACTTATTTACTTGCTCCTCTACTTCATTGAGTAAGGTAGCAAGGAATTCTTTGTCATTGTCCAGCGAGGATTTTTCTGAGCTAACTTCAGCACCAGGTATATTATCACCTTCAACAGCCAAGAAAGCATCGTAGGCCTTATTCAGCTTCTGCATACGTGACTTGATGAATGAAATAACCTTTGCAGCATATGGAATCGCATCTCCAATCTTGGATGCAGACTTGAAAGCCAGAAATATGTGGAAGTTTCTAGGACCAAACTAAGGAAATTAACAAAGAACAACCAAAATCTACAATACACCACATTTTCTAACTGAATTCTTCTTCAGCGAGAAAAGTTCATCCGCACAAATACACTAGCGTGTGCATTTATGCAAATGAAGAAACCCATGCAAGATTTCTGTAATCCCAAACTTATTGAAAGCAACTGACTAAAGTGTACCCCTGAAACCTGAATACACGCCTACAAAGCGCAGCCACTTTAGCACTTGGGTTGGAAATAGGATGCTTCAAACTATTATATAGCACACAATTTATACCGTTATTACCACAAGTAGGATACATTAAGATAATCCGACAATGGTCAGGCTCAACCAAATGCTCCAAGATGGCTAAAGCTTTGAACCAAGCACTGAGTGAGTAGTGTATGTCTTCTGCAATTAAAGTATGGGCCGTGAATACCAAGATCATTCAGTATTAAATGCATGAGTAACTAAGATAAATGGAAGCCTGAAACTACCTCTTTCCATAGAAACTTCAGCAAGAGAACAATATGTAAGGACTTCCACAACAGGATCGCAAGGACTCTTTTCAAGTATTGCCTTCGCAATATGCAACATTTTCCAGGCCAGATCCAAATCTGAACAAAATTATGATCATGGTTGCCCTGAGTTTTTCTTTAATAAGTAGATATATATTGGTATTTACTGTGACATAAATAATTGCACATGGAACAAGGCCATCAATTATCGTGGTGTTATGTGTGTGCAACAGTACAGGAGGCAGGTCCACCTTTAGGTCACCCCCAAATATTAGGACTCTTTTTCACTTCCAAGTTAGATAATTCTATTTCCTTATTTGTGGGTACCCCTATGTATATAAAGAGAAGACAACTAGATACACATAATATGTAGATGATCAAACTAAAAACAGGATAAACTGATCATCAACATTTCCTCATTCATCAATACCTTGATGCATTTAAATTCAAATTAGAAGAATTACGACAAAAATGTTAGACCACAGTTCTAAATTATTTTCTTTAGAATGCAATCAACAACCAATTATTCATATTGTTGCACGATATATGTAACACATACTTTGCACCAAAGCTAGTTCATTCAAATACATTGGACAGGGACGCTGCTTCGGTGCCGTAACTGCAGGCCATTGGACAGATAGCCACTTGCAGAATTGAATGAAGCCATGGTTCATAGATCGATATCTATTTAATCAAGCATTGCAATTCCGAGTGTACAAGTACTAAGCATGGCAGGAAAAAAAATAAAAAGAAGGCTAATAATGGATATGGTACGGAAAATATGCTAATGTCCCGTCCGTTCAAAAACGTATGAGCGACCGATAAAAAATTGTATCCAAGATAATCTACTACTCCCTCCATTCCACAATGTAGTGCTTCCTCTATCTCCGTGCTTCAACTTTGACCGTAAATTTAACTATCAAGACCGATTGCGGCGGGAGCAAAAATTATATCAGTGAATTCGTATTCGAAAGAAGTTTTTAATTATGTAATTTTTTCACCCGCCGCAGTCGGTCTCGTTCGTTAAATTTATGGTCAAAGTTTGACCTCGGGAAGCGCGGGCGCACTATATTTTGGAATGGAGGGAGTATGTTTTTTCCACCAGGGGCCCTGACTTGCACTTATTGAGTAGGCACCCAGCAAGTCCAAGGAGTCCAACCCAGGTGAACTGAGGGGTTGACACCTCCTCCTCAATCATTTGCTATTTAATCTATACCACTATATAGTAACTTTGAATATCAACCGTTGGATGAAGCTCATCCGACAGTGGAAAGGTAGCCAATCTGGACGTTGCTGACCACTGGATCTTCTCTTTACTACACCAGATTCCACCACGTGTAATATCAAGAAGATTCTCTGGTTGGGCTTAAGCCCTATAGACATTTTGCACAAAACTCAAAACACACTTCTACTTTGTTCTAGACTCTTCCATACTTAGACTCTCCCAACTTCTTTTTCTAACAGTACTATCATTTATTTTTAGTTCGTATTTTTATTTGTGTTCAAGGCTATAGATGTACCATCATAGATCAAATTTATTTTTGTAGGCACAATGCTAGTTTTTTTTGTTATTTTCTAGAAATTGCAATATGAGATGCTTAAAGACACCTTGGAAAAGGAACACCCTCGGCATATTTTACCCGAATTTAGCATCTTATACTTCATGCATGTGCCTCAAAAAATTTATTTACCTATTACATATACTGTAACAGTGTGCCGGTTTTTGGTTGTAATTTGATTGTCCAAGCTCTCACATGCAATGCACATATAATTTACTACTCCCTCCATTCCAAAATAATTTGAACTAAAACCATGACAAGTATTTTGGAACGGAGGGAGTGGCAGTACATTACAGAGTAGCAGTTCATTATGTACACTCCTCAGCATGTATGAACAGATGAAGAGACAAGGTTGTAATCCGTAACCACAATAATCTTAATCAACTACGTACATTACAGAGTATATTGTAGTGTCTATGATTGTATGGAGTACAGGAGTAGTGGCAATGGCATATATACCTTTTTCAGTATCATCTTCCCTTGCATTACTACCAGATGCCTTTGAGCTTCCAGTATCATCTCTGCTGGTTCTACTCTTCCGCCAGTCTTGATATGGTGCAATCTCAGCTCGAGCTTTGTACAGCAAAACATATCCATATTTGTAATACGTGCTAACACACATTGGAGAAAGTCTCCCATAATATAACACCCTAGTTGACAACAAAGGAGTACATTACTACATTTATCAGGTGCATCATTGTCAAGAGTCAAGAGTCAAGAGTATAACATAATGACATGAAAAGTAATGTAATCTGAGATACAACATCATAATCAAAACTCCGCCGCAATTATTTCATCAGGAAGGTGCCAACTATGTCCACTGTTTATCACCTTAGTGGGCATTCTTTGCTGACTTGGCATTGCCCCAGTCAGCGTCAAGTCAGTCAAAACCACCTGACTTAGTCAAAACCATGAGGAGGGTTGATTTTTAGACCGTGTGGTTAGTTCGGGGTGTGGGGTGAATGGTTTTGAAGTTGAGGCTTGAAGTTTAAACCCAGTGGTTAGTTCAGGGTTGTAATGTGGACTTTTCTCTTGTAACAAACACCAAGAGTGTCATAGTTTTAAGTGCAACTTTTAAGTAGTATATAATTAAACTGCACTACGATGAAGTATTTAGAATAACTGCACTTTCCGCCAGTTAGCCTTACCACAGTTGATCCAAAGTGCTACTAGTTTAAGAATTTCTGATCCCAATCACTGAGTTTTTTGCAAACTGCATATGCAGTAAGGATAGTTAGCATAAGTGACATTGCTCATTCTCTCTCAAAAAAGGGTGACATTGCTCATACGCAAATTTCTCAAATAGGTAAATACCAAGTCCTGAAGCAAATACACATTGATTTGGTGCTCGTCAGAATTCACACAGCATAACAAAAGAAGGTTAGGTCCGGACTCGCAGGCATTGCTGCTTACCCAGTTTGAACCTCCTAAACACAACTAAGCTCATCACAAACTCAAAGGCTAAGTAAGTCAAAGTGCAAAGCAATTAAGCACGTATATAAAATATAAATTCAGATAAGTGGATTTTGGAAATTGCATCCAATAATCCATCTGTATGCACAATTCAGCCAGGCTTTGGAGTAAAAGCAGCATGCGGAAGGGAGAGAAACCCTAACCTGCTCCTAAGGGCAGTGTAGAAACAGTCCTCGGCATGGACCAATTGCCCTTCCTCGATGGCCTTGGACCCCTCGTCAAACAGCTCCTGAGCTTTATCCCCATTCCATTCCCAATCCTCTTCCTCGGCCTCCTCCTCCCATCCGTCCTCCTCACATTCACAATCCTCCTTGCTCTTCTCTACCCATTTCTCCTTCTCAAAGCCCAGATTCCAACTTGAGTGTGGCCGCAGCAGATCATGGTGCTCGTCTCGGGCCTTCTCAATGCTCTCTGAGGAGGAAGCTATGGCTGATGGAGGCTTTATACCCCCAGCTTGATCTGAAAATATACATTATATATGATACCAGAAATATTAATTACTTTTTACTAAATGATTTGCAAGTCATAGGAAAGCAAACTTAAACAAGCTTGTACGGGTTTGACAATGCTAGTACCAGGAGTGTAGAAACTCATGTAGGGAATGATGTTAGTGCTGTTGGATACCTTCTTAACTCGGCCTGAATTAAGCTCAACTGTGAAGGTGCCAAGATCTGTCCGCACGAAAAAGACATCAACTCCATTGGCGCAGCTGATCGCATATCTAGGGGGAGAGGGTAGCAAGTTCTCAAGCTCTACGACTCTACGTATTGCCCATTTTACAGCTCCGTCTGTGCCAGCCTCCATCGACCATAATTCGAGCTTGGACTCCTTCAGGGTGGCACATCCCAGCACACCGTCCTCTGTGGGCATAACGATATATTCGCCGCACTTACACTTTGGCAAGGGTGGCCAGTAAATCATTGATAGTTCCTGGTTGAACAAGTCATACTGCAGGATGAACGTTTCCTGATGGCACAAGAAATAGACTGCATCTCCCACAAGGGCATTGGGCCGAGAGCTAATGACGAGCAGGGGCAAGTCAGTGTGCTCACAAGATGTCACGGGGCTCCAGGAACGGTCCTCTGAAGAGTAGACGCAAGCTTGTGCGACCCCGTCTTCATCGGTGCCCACGTAGACCACGCGGAAGGGGTTGCCATGGCAGTCGATGTGGTCGCAGCCATCGGCGGCGCAGAGCACCGCCGCCGCGCAGTCCGGGACGGTTGGATAGTCCACGAACTCGGGCAAGGGCAATAGCCACTGGCGATGGAAAATGGGATCCCACACGATGAGGCACAGAGGTTCGCCGTCCGCGCCGAGAGCAGTTAAGAGGACGAGGCCATGGCGAGCGTCGAGCGTGAAGAGATCAGACTGGCTGGGGTGGACCGGGAGGAAGGGGGAGGTGGGGGTCAAGGGAGCGAACCAGCAGAAGACCGTCTCGTCGTTCTCGAAGAATCCCAGCAAGGGAGGCGCCCGGTGGAACTCGCGGTAGAGGCGGGAGAAGGCAGGGCCGGTGAGGCGGCTGCGCCAGGGCTTGCAGACGAGGAGGCGCGGCAGAGGCACCCGGGGTCGTCCGGCGGAAGGCGGAGGAGGATCTCCTCGAGGAGCTCGTCTGGCAGCGTCGCCGGCGGCGGCGGCATGGCGGGCGGAGGCGAGGGTTGTGGCCGGAAAGGAATGAGCACCTGCTGGGTTCAACCAGGTCCGCGTTGTGGTGGGGTTTTCTGTCAACTGGGACCGACGAGACAGCGAGAGTGAGACTGCTCAATTTTTTCCCTGTATGTCTCACTCCTAGTCCCACTTCTTCTCCATCCGGAGTCCCACTTCTTCTCCATCCGTTTAAAAAAACATGAGACCATTCAGGACTAGCCCTTGAAAACATATTTTTATAGAATAAACTCTAATCACCACGGGTCACAACATATTTTTATAGAATAAACTCTAATCACCACGGGTCACTCTGTGACTCAAACCGGGGTGGGCTAGATAGCTTCGTCCTATCCTAGCCAACAGGGTGACACCCTCTTCTCTTCTTCGCCTGTTTAAAATGAATAACGACGACAATTTATCCTCTTCCATGAATCTCTTTTTTTTCTTTGTATGTCTCACTTCTTCATTTTTATAAAAGATTGAGGGTGTCCAATGGATGGTCCACATCAGAAGCGAACAACAGCTTCACGCACGAGTGACCGCCCCCACCCACCCAATAGAGCCAACCGCCACCACCATCTCCCGCTCCGACAACCCTCATGCTCGACATGGGTGGTCTACCCTAGGCCCACCCACCCCAAGCTCGAGCGCACCCGCACGAGGTGGTACCTAGGCATGGGATATATCAACACCCCCCTCCCCGCCTCCCCTTTCCCGACATGTGTGCACCGCCTCCTCCTCTTGCACCAATCTCAACCGCGTCACACCCTCTCGTAGCGCTCTGTCCCGCGATGCTGGTTCGAGCTGCATTGGGGAATCCCCCCCCCCATAACAATTGGCTCACACTTTTATGGTCTCCTCTGAGGAGGGGGGGGGGGGATGCCACCGTCCAGGAGTGATTGGCGGAAAAGGAGAGCAACATTGCGCTAGCCGAGGAGGAATACACATGACTAGAGGCCAACGCGCGCTACGCCGCACTGTTATTCACTCGTGAAATTAATATCTATAGATTATTGTGATCAGTTGTTTTGTTTTGATTTTATATGTGTTGGCTTTGTGTTTTAGTTTTTTATTAATGGTGTTTTTTTGTTCATATTGCTGTTTGCGTTTTTTTTCAAGAGAAGACATGAGTTATTTGATATGTGGTTGTGAATTCTTTGCACATTTTTGGCCTTGGTGTCAGTCTGGTGGTGATTGTTTGAGCATCTTGGGATATTTCACGCTAAATCCATGGAATTGCTACTGTGACGCTCATATGAGTCAGCACACGAAGCTCTTGCTCGCTCATCTTGGCTCCCTGTTCCTCTCGCTCATTTAGTTTTTTTCACGCACCCCACTGCTAGCTCACAAAAAATTGCCTATCATTTTTTTATTTGAGAAGGTTAGTTAAACAAAATGATTTTGAAGGAACTTTAAAAATATTATGACTTTTAAAAGCTATGAATTTTAGAAACATTGTTGAATTTAAAATATATTCATGGTTTCAAAAATGTTCACAATATAAAATGTTTTAAAAATTTTAAAAATGTTCACAAACTTTAAATGACCGTGAACTTCAAAAATATCCACAAATTTCATCAATATTAACGAATTTGAAGAATTTTAAAATATTTTTATGTTTTTTAAAGTATACAAATTTTAATAAGTGTTTATGAATTAAAATGTGGAAAAAATAAAATAAAATAAAATAAAAAGAGAAGCAGAAATAAAACTAAACAACGCACACTTACGTGTGGGGCCCTAGTGAACCCACAACCCTCGAAGCACCAGAGCGCTTCAATTCAAGGGAGCTTAGTATCTCTATAGATTGGTGGGGAAGAGGCGAGGAATGATGTGCTAGACGAGGAGGAAAATCTGATGATCGCTACGGCTATAGCCACGTTTATGGTCTTGATCCACGAAGATGAAACTCGTCAGCGTGCCAAAGAACAGAGGAGCTAGAGGTAGCCCCCCAAGCTTCCGCTGGCGATTGCCTCTAAACGTCGCCTACTTCATCACAATAGAGGGGAGGATCATCAAGGCAGACCCTACAGTCTTGGAACTTAGCCAACCGGGCTTTAAGTACCTGTGGCCCTCATTATTAGTACATCTAGTTGAATGAAATGTTTTGTCGTTATCGTTCTCATCAATTAGTATGTTTTGTCGAATGTCAAGTGCGTTGAACTATGTTTCTCAAATGTGCCATTGGATGCGATGGTAAAATGGCCTCTTCCATATGTACGCTGACAATAGGGAGGACAAATGCGAAAGTACCTTTCTACACCTGAGCTCATATGCTCCTGGTGTGAACAGTAAACTAAATAAAATATAAAAACGTTTCAAAAATTTCTGAAATTTTTTCATGGCATACTTTAAGAAATGTTTGTTGTGCATGCAAAATTTCATCACGAAATCGCATTCGTGGAAGTCGTGGCAAAAAAACAAAATAAAAGCTCCAAAATGTGTTTGAAAGTAACATTTACAGAGTATCGATTTTTTTTTACCATGCCTTCCATCAATGTCATTTCGTGATGAAATTTTGCATGCACAACAAACATTTTTTAAAGTATGCCACAATTTTTTTCAGAATTTTTTGAAATGTTTCTCTATTTTATTTATTTTACTGTTCACGGCAGGAGCATATGAGCTCAGGTGTAGAAACTCCACGTCCGGACAAATGGGGGTTTGCCCTTAGAGATGCCCTACTAACTCCCAGAGATATCTCCCAGTGCATTATCATAGGAGGGTGCCTATCATGCAGTCTGAATTAGGCATTTAGCTTACATGACATGGCATTAAATAAAGAAAAGACACTCCTGACATCGTATCATGATACCATAACGTATAATCGAAGAAAACATTGATTTGATTGATCTCATCCATTCACCATCTAGGAATTTACATCTAAGTAAATGGGATCATATGGCCCGATAAAAAGTTCCATGGCACAAGTCACAGTAAGTACGGCTAACAAAGCTGTACTTTACTCCTAGCTGCAGGATGAAGATTGGATTTGTTGCTGCTATCACCTTTTACAGGTGAAGAATCCTCCAAAAGCTTGTCGGGACAAGAAGGTTCAGCAGAGATCAGCTTGGCACTAGCTTGTTTCATGCCTTGGCCTGCGGTCTCAAGGTCGATTCCAGTACTACTCTGCGTCTCGATTGTTGCTGCTGTAGACATAGAATTACTTGGTCCAGCAATTTGTAAGGTCGAAGATGCATCTTTTGGTGTAGCATAGACAACGTTATGCGTACCACTTGCCTCTGAGGTTGGGGTTAGTAATGCTTGCGCCAGGTCTTTAAGCTGAATCCAAGAAATTCAAACTATAAGTTCTTCATACAGTACTGCTGTATTAGTAGGTTCACGAGGCAAACCGTCTAGGTAACATGAAGGAACCGACTTATTTACCTTGTTCTCTAGTGCAGTGAATATATTATTAAGCACATCTATCTCATTGTCCAGCGACAACTCTTCTGAGCCAACTTCAGCAGCAGGTGCATTCTCACCTTTAACAGCCAACAAATCTTCGAGAGCCTTTCTCAGCTTCCGCACACGTGACTTGTACAATGACATAACCTTTACAGCATATGGGAGCGTGTCTCCAATCTTTGATGCCGACGTGAAAGCCAGGAATATGTGGAAGTTTCTAGGGCCAAACTAAGGAAATTAACAAAGAACAACCAAAATCTATAGCAGCACTATCTAACTGAATTCTTCTTCAGCAATAAAAGCTCATCTACACAAATACACTAGCATGTGCTTTATCCAAATAAAGATACCTGTACAAGATTTCAGTAAGCTCAAACTTATTGAAATCAACTGACTAAAATGTACCCCTAAAACCTGAAGACACGCCTAGACGGCGCAGCCACTCTAGCACTTGGGGGTTGCAAATATGATGCTTCAAACTATACTACTATAAAGCACACAATAGATACTGTTATTACCACTGGTAGGATACAGTACGACAATCCGACAATGGTCAGGCTCAACCAAATGCTCCAAGATGGCTAAAGCTTTGAACCGAGCACGGAGTGAGTAGTCTATGTCTTCTGTGCAATTAAAATATGGGCCATGAGTATCAAGACCATTCAGCGATTAAATGCAGGAGTAACTAAGATAAATGAAAGTCTGAAACTACCTCTTTCCATGGAAACTTCAGCAAGAGCACAATATGTATCGACTTTAGCCATAGGCATCCAAGGACAATTTTCACTTATTGCCCTCGCAATATGTAACATTTTCCAGGCCAGATCCAAATCTGAACAAAATCAGAATCATGTTTGCGCTGAGTTTTTCTTTAGTAAGTGGTTACACTGGTATTTACTGTGACATGAAGAATTGCACATGGAACAAGGTCATTAGTTATCATAGTGTTATGTAGGAGCAACAGTACATGAGGCAGGACCACTCTTAGGTGCAGACAACACCAGCGACAGGGAGGACCACCCTGAATATTAAGACTCCTTTCATTTCTAAAGTTCGAGGGTTGTATTTCCTTATTTGAGGGTGTCCCCTTCAATATAACGAGAAGACAACTACATGCATATAAAATATGTAAATGATCAAACTAAAAATATGATAAGCTGTTCATCAATGTTTCCTCATTCATCAATACATTGGTGCATTTAAAAAAATACAAGAATTCGAGCAAAATGTAAGACCACAATTTTAAACTTTTTTCTTTGGAATTCAATCAACAACCAATTATTCACATTCTTGCACATATTTATAACACACTTGCACAAAAGCTAGTTCATTCAAATACATTGGATAGATAGCCAATTGCAGAATTGAATGAAGCCAATGGTTTCATGCCTGGGAGGTCGACCATGGAAGCCATTTTCTTGGTACGGCAACTTATGGAGAGATACAGGGAGCAAAAGGACCTGCATATGGTGTTCATTGACTTGGAAAAGGCCTACGATAAGATACCGCGAAATGTCATGTAGTGGGCCTTGGAGAAACACAAAGTCCCAACAAAGTACATTACCCTCATCAAGGACATGTATGATAATGTTGTGACAAGTGTTCGAACAAGTGATAGTGACACTGATGACTTCCCGATTAAAATAGGACTGCACCAAGGGTCAGCTTTGAGCCCTTATCTTTTTGCTTTGGTGATGGATGAGGTCACAAGGGATATACAATGACATATCCATGGTGTATGCTCTTTGCGGATGATGTGGTTCTAGTTGGTGATAATCGGATGGGGGTTAATAGAAAGTTAGAGCTATGGAGACAAACCTTTGAATCGAAAGGTTTTAGGCTTAGTAGAACTAAAACCGATTACATGAGGTGCGGTTTCACTACTGCTAAGCATGAAGAGGAGGAGGTTAGCCTTGATGGGCAGGTGGTACCTCAGAAGGACACCTTTCGATATTTGGGGTCAATGTTGCAGAAGGATGGTGATATCGATGAAGACGTGAGCCATCGAATCAAAGCCATCTATGACAAGAGAGTGCCACAAAAGCTAAAAGGCAGGTTCTATAGGATGGCGATTCTACCCGCAATGTAGTATGGCGCTGAGTGTTGGCCGACTAAAAAATGACATGTACAACAGTTAGGTGTAGCGGAGATGCGCATGTTGAGATGGATGTGTGGGCACACAAGGAAGGATCAGGCCCGGAATGATGACATGCAGGATAGAGTTGGGATAGCACCGTTGAAGAGAAGTTTGTCCAACATCGTCTGAGATTGTTTGGGCATATTCAGCGCAGGCCTCCAGAAGCTCTAGTGCATAGCGGACGGCTAAAGCGTGCTGATAATGTCAAGAGAGGTCGGGGTAGACCAAATTTGACATAGGAGGAGCCCGTAAAGAGAGATCTAAGGGTTGGAATATCACAAATGAACTAGCCATGGACAAGGGTGCGTGGAAGCTAGCTATCCATGTGCTAGAACCATGAGTTGGTTGCAAGATCTTATGGGTTTCAGCTCTAGCCTACCCCAACTTTTTTGGGACTAAAGGCTTCGTTGTTGTTGTTGCGCAAAAGCTAGTTCGTTCAAATACATTGGATATAGATAGCCAATTGCAAAATTGAATGAAGCCAATGGTTCATAGATCGACATCTGTTTAATAAAGTATTGAATGAAACATTGCAATTCAAAGTGTACAAGTAACCAAGCATTGCAAAAAAAGAAAGGCTAATAACAGAAATATGGTATGGCAAATATACTAATATCGCACCCATTAAAAAAAACATGTGGCCAACCATGAACAGACTTTTGTATGAGAATAATGGATAAAAAGGATTTTGGGTATAGTTTTCCTTGTGATGGCCCAGGGTGCGGCGGTACTTGTGATATTTCTGCTTGGGACGCGTTTTATTTGGCAGTTTTCTGGATGTCAAACAACATTGGACAGATTGCTTTTTATTGGCATTGGAAACATATCACATTATGGCAGGGCAAAGTTTCACAATTTAATGAATCCTCCACTGATGGGATGGTTAAGAGATTACCTATGGTTAAACTCTTCAGAACTTATCAATGGATATAATCCTTTTGGGATGAACTGGATTTCATTCCACTTTCCTATTTCTGAACAAACTTATGTCATCAATTATTTCGTAGTTTCAAAGTCACTAGTTGTCTATGAGATAAATATTGGCAGTAATTGTGAAGCCCCAATTCTTGACTGAAAGGGACACCAAAAGCCTCTGCCCTCCCTCTCTATCTATCCAAGAGATGGAAGTGCAGAGCTAACAAAAGTATGCTGTATCCGAAATAATCTACTGTCTTTTTTTGCACCAGGAGCCCTGGCTTGCACTAGCACCTGGCAAGTCCAAGGAGTCCAACCACGTGAACTGAGGGGTTGGCGCCTCCTCTTGACCAACCGTCCACTAGACAGTTCCTGAAATCATTTGCTATTTACTAATTTATGTATAGTACTTTGAAAACCGCTTTGATGAAACAGTCTACTAAAGAATGATTAGATAATTCCAGACATTACTGACCTTCAAACAAGGCTACTAATTTGCAAATGCAGTACATTATAGTGTAGCCGTTTATTATGTACACTCCATGGCATGTATGAACAGACAAAGAGACAAAGGTTGTAAACCATGACCACAAAAAAGTTAATCACTACGTATTCATAATGATGATGATGATCATAATTATTATTATTATATATCTTGCGTATATGATTGTACGGAATACAGGAGTAGTGGCATTATACCTTTTCTAGTATCACCTTTCTTCACATTGCTACAAGATGCCTTTGAGCTTCCAGTATCATCTCTGCTGGTTGTACCCTTCACTAAGTCTTCTCGAGCTTTGTACAGCAAAGCACGTCCATATTTGTAATACGTGCTAATACACATTGGAGAAAGTCTCCCATAAAATAGCACCCTGGGTGACAACAAAGGCGTATTTTACTAAATTTATAAGTGCATCACTGTCAAGAGTATAAATAACATAAGGCCATGGAAAGTAATGTAATCTACATCAATCAAAACTACGCTCATCAGAAAGGTGCTAACTATATCCTCTGTTTGTCTCCTTTTGTAACAAGCACCAATTGTGTTCAAGTGCAATTTTGAAGTAGCATATAAATAAACTGCACTGCGATGAAGTATTTAGAATAAAATGCACTTTCGACCAGTTAGCCTTACCACAGCCGGTCCAAAGTGTCACTTAGTTTAAGAATTTCTGATCCAAATCACTGAGTCTTTTGCAAAGTGCAAATGCGGTAAGGATAGTTGGCCTAAGTTATATTGCTCAAATATTGAAAACAGCTCACACTTCAGAAATACATGTGCATTTCTCAAAATGGGTAAACACCAAACCCTGAAGCAAATACAGATTGATGTGGCACTCGTCACAATTCACATGGCATAACAACAGAAGGTTAGGTCCCAGCTACTGCTGCCTAACCAGTTAGAACCTCCTAAACCAAACTAAGCTCATCATAAAGACTATGCAAGTCAAAAGCGAAACGCAACTAAGCACGTATAAAATACCAATACAGATAACAGGACTAATTGGAAGTTGAATACAATAATCCATCTGTATGCAAGCTACAGCCAGGCCATGGAGTAAGAGCAGCATGTGGAAGGGAGAGAAACTCTAACCTACTCTCAAGGACATCGTCGAAACAGTGAATGGCGTGAACGAATTGTTCCTCCTCGATCGCCTTGGACCCCTTGGCAAACAGCTCATTTGCAGCTTTCTCCCCATCCCATCCCCACTCCTCTTCCTCAGCCTCCTCCTCCCATCCGTTCTCCTCCAAGTCAAAATCGTCCTCGCCCTTCTCTACACATTTCTCCTTCTCATCACCCACATGGTGCTTGTCTTGGGTCGTCTCAACATTCTCTGAGGAGGACGCCATGGTTGATGGAGGTGTTATGCCCCCAGCTAGGTCTGAAAATATAAATTATATATGACACTGCTATCTCCAATTTCACAAAGTCATTTTTGTGCACCATCACCTAAATTTCATGTAGCTAACAGAAATATTACTTAGTTCTTATTAAATAATTCACAAGTCATGGGAAAGCAAACGTAAACGAGCTTGTACAGGTTTGGCGATGGTAGTACCTGGAGTGTAGAACCTCGTGTAGGGAATGACTTCACTGCTACTGGATACCTTCTTAACTCGGCCTGAATTAAGCTCAACTGTGAAAGTGCCAAGATCTGTCTGCACAAAAAAGACACGAAATCCATCGGTGCAGCTAATCACATATCTGGGGGTCGAGGGTAGCAAGTTCTGGAGGTCGACGACTCTGCGTGTTGCCCATTTCACAGCTCCGTCTGTGTCAGCCTCCATCGACCATAGTTCGAGCCTGGACTCCTGCAGATTGGCACAGCCCAGCATATCGTCCTCCATTCGCATAAGGATATAGCTGCACTTCCACTTGTGCATGGCTGGCCAGTGAATCATCGATAGCTCCTGGCTGAACAAGTCATATCGCAGGACTACCGTTTCCTGAGTGCACAAGAAATAGACTGCATCTCCCACAAGGGCATTGGGCCGAGAGAGCCTGACGTGCAGGGGCAATTCAGGGTGCTCACAAGACGTCACTGGGCTCCAGGCACAGGACTCTGAAGAGTAGACGCAAGCTTGCGCGACGCCATCGTCATCGGTGCCCACATAGACCACACGGAAGGGGTCGCCAGGGCAATTGAGGTGGTCGCAGCCATCGGCGGCGCAGAGCACCGCCGCGGCGCAGTCTGGAAAGGTTGGCCAGTCCACGAAATCCGGCAAGGACAACCGCCACTGGCGGTGGCCGACGAGGTCCCACACGATGAGGCAGAGGGGTTCGCCGCTCGGGCCGATAGTATTTGAGAGGACGAGTCCATGGCGCGAGTCGAGCACGAAGAGACTGCACTTGCCGGGGTGCACCGGGAAGAAGGGGGAAGTGGGGGACAAGGGAGAAAAATAGCACAGTACCGTCTCATCGTTCTCGAAGAATCCCAGCAAGGGAGGTGTCCGGTGGAACTCGCGGTAGAGGCGGGAGAAGGCGGTGCCGGTGAGGCGGCTGCGCCAGGGCTTGCAGACGAGGGAGGCCCGGAAGAGGCACCCGGGGTCCTCCGGCGGGAGGCGCAGGAGGATCTCCTCGAGAAGCTCGTCCGGCAGCGTCGCCGGCGGCGGCGGCATGGCGGGCGGAGGCGTGGGTTGTGGCTGGAAAGGAAGGAGCAACTGCTGGGTCTGAGTTTAGGCCTGCCTGACAGGCTCACACGCTTGGGCTCAACCAGATCGGCGTGTGGGGGGGTTTCTGCAAAGTGGGACCGGGGAGGCAGCGAGACTGGGACTGGTGCGTAGTGGAGGAGCTGATTTCTCCGAGCGGGCAGTGGCAAACTGGCAATGGCGTGCTACGCCGCTCTCCTGCACCAGCCGCCCGCCTCGCCGTCCCCGTGCACCTCAGGCCGCGTCGGCTCCTGCCGTGTCCGTCCGCCCCCACTCCTCCAGCGCCGAGCCCCTCCCCTGTCTGTGCGCGCTCGGATCTCCCCCCGCTGCTCCTACGCCGCAGCCGGAGAAAGCGCCGGAGCGGGCGCCGGGGAACAGCCCGCGGCGGCGCTCCGGAGAGTGCTGGGGACGCCGGGCGCCCACCAGGCGCCCGCTTGCTACGACGCGCTCAGTGCCCGCCTCGTCGAGCGCGCCGGGTTCAGGGCCTGCTTCACGAGCGGTACGTGTTCGCTCTTTTGCTTCTGCAGGACTCTCTCTCACACACACTCCCATCATAATAGCATAGTGTACCATACTTCCAATTCCTGAACACCCGCGCTTGCTGTGCCACCATGTTTCTGTCATTCTGTAGATTGTGAGTGTTATACTTGTACTACCTCATATACTCCATGTGTTGTAAAGATGATGAAACCTTATACTAGAGTGAGAATTTGCTCTTGTGCTGGTCTATATTGCCTATGCTTCTGTTGAGGGCACATTGATCAAGTGGCATTGCACATATCAAACCATCACAAGTTTGTTCTTCACTTGTATAGTCACGGTCGCTCGGTCAGAACTTGAAAATGGAACCAGAGCGTAGTAGTTGCTTAGGGAGCTAGCCCAGTCCTATGTAAAAGGAGATCTACAAGATTTCAGTCCTGAAAAAATTAACAGTATTTTGTCTTTCAGGTTTCTCAATATCTGCTGCAAGGCTTGGATTGCCAGATGTTGGTCTCATGTCCTATGGCGAAATGATAGATCAAGGCCGTCTGATCACTGAAGCAGTATCGATACCTGTAATTGGTGATGCTGATAATGGTTATGGAAACTGTATGAATGTCAAGAGGACAGTGAAAGGATTTATCAAGGCTGGTTTTGCTGGAATTATTCTTGAAGATCAGGTATCTTGATACTCTTTCGATGTTGTGCTGTTTACTAAATTATCCAGCTGTTTTGCTTCTATAACCTACTTTATATACACAAACTATTGCATCACTGAACTAGAGTGCTTCACCTTCATAAGAACCTAAATGTCATTTTACACATATTTTATGTTTGTATGTAGTTTATGTTTTGCGAGAGTTTGTATATAGTTTTAAACATCCTGGCTGTGCAGTCAGTTTCATGTTAACTGTAATTTTGGACAACAACCCCTGCTACTGCCCTAATAAGTCTCTGCTCTGGACCCTGGCTGACATCTCATATTCTTAGTATAGCATAATTCATATTCTAGCAATCAAGGATCATTTATCCTGATTTTGAACGGTGTATTTAAAATATGTTTAAACATTCTATTTCCATTGCACTTTGCGGATATGATTTTGTTTTATATTAAAAAATGACTGGCGTTATTTTTATGATAAATCTTCTTATTCCCTTTTGATAACTTCCTTCTTTAGTGATATGATGTATATAGTATTCTGAAGGTGTCACCAAAAGCATGTGGACATACACAAGGAAGGAAAGTTGTCTCGAGAGAGGAAGCGATTATGCACATAAAAGCCGCTGTAGATGCCAGGAAGGAGAGTGGCTCTGACATTGTTATTGTGGCAAGGACAGATTCTCGTCAAGCTTTGTCTCTTGATGAAGCGTTATGGAGAGCACGAGCTTTTGCTGATGCTGGAGCAGATGTTCTATTTATTGATGCCCTTGCCTCAAGGGAAGAGATGATGGCGTTTTGTGCAGTTTCACCTGGAGTTCCAAAAATGGTTAGATCTACTCTATAATGCAGTAGTGTTTTTCCGAACTATTTCTGACCGCCATGGAAGATCCTCAGCATACTCCATGCTTCTTTCTGCAGGCCAACATGTTAGAAGGTGGTGGTAAAACTCCTATACTGAGCCCTCTTGAACTTGAAGAAATTGGTTACAAAATCATAGCCTACCCATTATCTCTAATTGGGGTATCAATGCGTGCAATGGAGGTTAGTTGTTTATACTTTGTACATGCTTCAAGTACTTGTGTTATATTTGCACACCAACTTAAGAGAGATAAAATGCCTGAAAACCAACTCACATGTTATTTATTTTATCACTAAAAGGAGTAGTTGTGTCCTAAGGGATCATGCACATGGATTCCCGGTAGAAGTTTTTGCCAAAGAAAAATAAAATTGCGCACACTCACATATAGGCGTATAGAGTCACGTATGTACCATCTTCTATTCCTGTGAACTGGTAGTTATTGTATGCTTCTTCAATTTGATGGCATATCATGTGGGTTCAAAATCTTCTGTGTATTCATGTTCAATTTGGTACCACGCATATGATACATGTCCGCTGTCAATCATTAACTGTATAAGACACCCTGATGTGCAGGATGCTCTTGTTGCTATAAAAGGTGGCCGCATACCTCCTCCAAGTAGCTTGCCATCATTTGAGGAGATCAAGGATACGCTAGGGTTTAACCGCTATTATGAAGAGGAAAAGCGATACGTTGCGTCACCAGCTCAGTCATCCTTTGGGAGTGGTGAGCATATTCTCTCGTAAACTATGTTGAATATGGATGGTTTTTCTTATCCTGCTACAACACAATTATAGGTAATTATGATTGTACAAGTGAAGCAAGCAGTTCAGGAGACACCAAGTCCAGGACTGAGAAATCACAAGAACCTATTATTGACATACTGCCACAGCTCTATGATCCTGGTTCCGCTGGAGGCAGAGGTCCTTCAGGTGGGATGTGGTCCCGCACACTTCGATTGAAGATTACAGGAAGAGATGGGGTCCAGAAAATTGATGCCAGGATACCTGTAAGAACCCATTTACAGTCTATTTTCGATTCAATAATCAATATGTAGTACTAGTTGACTCAGAAGTTCTGAAATTGACACTCAAGTGATTTTTCGCTATTAGTAGTATCTGTGCAAATGTTCTATAATTGAGTAATTCTCATACTGATTAAAAGGATGTTTCCTTCTGTTCCTGCTTTCTCTGCAACAGGCTGGATTCTTAGAAGGGATGACAAAAGTTATACCAGGTTGGTGCTTCTATTCTTGTTATTAGGAGGAACATGAATCTGTAACTACATTTGTATTTTCGAGATAGAAAGAAAAGAATCTTTGGTCTGTGTATGTTTCATTCATAGATCATCTCCTTTGGCACTTTGCAGGCCTGGCTGGAACAAATATCATGGAAAGGCTTCGGAATGCACCTATGGATTCGGACAACCCCCAGAACGGGCAGATACTGCTTGATTTTGAGGACGGCAGGGGAGATAGGATCCAGGTGTTCATCGCGTGAGCGTGTTGTTCGTTGTTGTCGTCCCAGCATCCGATACTCAGATGAGGGTCCTGTTCCTTTGAGTGGTAGAAGCAAATGGCTGCTACTTGGTAGTTGGTAGGCCCTTGCTGCCTACATCCAGTTGTGTAAATTCCGCATCATACTGCGTGCATCCAGAACTAGTCTTCCTGTAACCTTCCTTGTCTCATGGATGCGGAAGTTAAATTCGAATAAAACAAGTTATGGAAAAAGTATTCCTCTGCTACACAAGGATACAAGTACGACACTGAGCACTAGTAGAAAATACACACTCTAGGCTTAACTTCCGTTGCCATGCTGGGAGGGACGCCATGGGGAGTGCCAATCGGATGACAGGGCCAGCAGTGGCTGAGAGGAGGAGGAGAAGGATGAACTTGGGGAAGAAGAAGAGAAATGGAGGACAGCATAGTTTCATTTCATATCTGGGCCACCTCTTCCTTCTGAGGGCATGGCCAACGGGCCATGCTGGACCGGTGCCCCAGGCACCACCTCCACCGATCCCACCCCTTTTCTCGCTTGTTTTCCCGATCGTAACAAAAAAAAAATCCGCCATCCACGCACGCATGTCTCTTCCTGCGGCCCCCAACCGCCGCTCCACCGAAAGCATAGGCACGTACGCCGCATTGCGATACTAGCGGCCGTACTGGAGACCGCAGCGAGACCACCACGCCATCGCTCCAGACGACGGTGCACGACGTCCCGCTGGAGCTACTCCCTCCGGTCATTTTTAATTCGAATATAAAATTTGTTTAAAGTTAAGCCTCATAAAGTTTCATTAACTTTAAAAAAATATCAATATTCATAATATAAAATCAATATCAGTAGATGTGTCATTGCTTAAATTTTCATATTGTACAACTTTAGCATGGTAGATGTTAATATTTTTCATATAAATACGATCAAACTTTATGAAGTTTGACTTTAGACAATTTTTATATGCAAAGTAAAAAAGACGGAAGGGAGTAATATTCATGCGCCTTTCCACGTCCCTCCACCTTGTCCGTGCCGCATGCGTGTGCGCTCGCGCCGTGTCGTCGCCGACGGCGGGTTCCTCCGCCGCTTCCGTTCACTCTACGCGCGCCCCGTCGTCGCTGGCCACCACCACGCGGCGCTGCAGCGGTATCATCGGCTACCCTTCCCCGGGGATCCCCATCACTGCCATTGCCGGCGGCATGCAGTTCGGGGCACCAGTTCCTCAACAGTCAACACTGCGCGCGCTCTCCCAACGCAGGCCGGCAGAGGTTTACTTGACCTCGGTAGATGAGGCTCTAGCGAACGGCGTGTCATTGACATCGGCGATAACGCTGAGCAGCCGACGGGGACCTTCTTGCCGTAGGAGCCAGGGCGTAGGCCGTAGGGGTGCAGCACCACGTCGTACTCGCTTGCCCATCTTCCTCACGACTCAACGCGACGTGTGACTGGCGGATGCATCCTTACAGCAGCACGTCGGCCTTGTTTAATTGTATTTTCGAATATTCTTATTGCACGAATGGGGATTGTTCTGGTTGACGTAGTGCTGTTTCTTCCTCTTGTTCTTCATCCAAAACAGGATGGAGATTCAGGTTCACGTTTGGCATCGGCTGTAAGTATGGACGAGCTACTATATGATTATGCTAAGATGTTTTCTTCTGTCATGCTCATATTAATGTTACTTAATTAGAGCACTTCCAACAGGCGCGCAACGCGCGACGTGCTAAAATAATTTTTACAACGCCGAAATAATTTTTACGCGCATCAAAGCGCTAGCTCCAGCGGCACTGCAAAATATTACGCGTGCGAGCCGTTTCAGCAGACGCTACAAAAAAGGCGGGCGCGAACAACCAGAGCACATACAAACAATATTTGAAACAACATATAGATTTATTCAATGATACAAATAGTATAGTTCAACCCAACACTACAAACTAGTCAATACGATACAAATAAAAATAGATAATAAACGATACTACGATGCAAATATACTAAAAACTACTCCTCGTCGTCCTCCTCCTTGGTGGTGTAGTCCGACGACAGAAACGCGTCATCCCACTGAGGATCGTTGTCATCAAAAGTCGACGCAGCTCCCAGTTCGCACTGCACTATCACCAGGGCCTTCCGCTCACGCCTGTCCGCCTGATCCGCGGCTCGCTTTGCCCTCCTCTCCGCCCAGAAGGCATTCTCGGTGGCGACGTCCTGCGGAAAGCGCTGGCGCCACTCCGCTATGGCGTACTCGTCCGCCTCGGCGATGAGGAGGCGGCGCTCCCGCCTACGGTGTTCACGGCGGTCCTCGTCGGTTATTAGCCGCGACGGAGGCGCGAGGTCCTGCGCCTGCAGGCATGTCCACACGTCCTCGAAGTTCATCTGGGAACGTGGCCTCGAGAGGCGCCATGCCGCTGCGTCGTACGCGCGGGCGGTCTCGAACGTCCTGAGACTGAGACGCATGTCGCCGGAGCGGATCTCCGTGTAGAACATGCCGGAGGGGCGGATGCGGACGCCGCGGTAGCCGGAGCTACTCCGGGCGCGCGGCAACATGTTGGCGACGGGGGAGAAGGCGCGGCGGCGGTGGGGCGCTGGATGCGAGGAAGAAGGGGGCGACGGGGAAGAAGAAGGCGCTCGAGTGGCGGTTGGCGGGCTTGGACGCGCGTGTTTTATGAGCGCGCCAAAACTGCTGCGCGTGGGGCCCTTTTTTCGCGCGCGGGCTATTTTTTTCCGCGCGCCGGAATCTCCCGCGCCTGCTGGAGCGCGTCAAACCGCTCCGCGCGCTAAAACATGATTTCCCCCCGCACACGTGATATATAGCGCAGCTGTTGGAGATGCTCTTAACATCCTTGTGTTTCTGTTGGGTAGGAAAATTGCACATCATTCACCTATTACAGGATTGTGAAGGCATACCCAAGATGAACTGGGTGTTTTTTATGTAGTCCTGTTTTACATTGTATTGGTATATATTATTATTTCCTTGAAATTGCCACTTTACCTATATGGCTAATCTTTCTTATAACACCGGAGACATATTTCCTTTACAAGTGCAAACTATGCAAGCCACGCTTTTCAAAATGTATATGTCTCTTGGCAAGGTATACATTTTAGTTTTAGACACTAAAGTAAGGCTTATTAGAATAGGAACGATCAATCCCCTGAATATGTGATTGCAACAGAGAAGTCCAAGAAACTCAAAGACTGTCACTGAGGCTAAGAAGAATGGGCTTTGTCTCGTACCAGCACTGAGTCAATTGCAAGAAACCACCACATTTGTGGCTAGGTTTGCAGGAAACTACCAAGTCGTTAATCTGTTGCAAAAAAACACCGTAAAATCTCTTAACCCGTTGCAAAAAGCACTGAACAGCCGTTTAGCCTCGTTTGATCTCTTTTCCGACAGGTGGGCCGCGAAAACGCTGACGTGACGTGCGGACAGGCAAACGGCGCCATTAGGAAGAAAACGGTCAAGACGCCGCGCCGGTCGGTCCTGTCGGTGCTCGCCAGACAGATGCCTCGTGCCCTCTCTCTCTCTCGCCCCTCTCCTCTGCCTCCTCTCTCTGGCTCTGGTCGCCGTCGGTGAGAAGCCAGCTGGCCGCCGTCCGCCATGGTTTCGTGGAGCGACGACAGCGAGGAATCGGGCTACGAGTACTCTTCAGGCGGCTCCCCTATCAAGGTCAGTGATTTGTACTCGTAGCTAGGGTTCTTTGAGCAAGGGTTTCGGTTTGGGGATTTTGTTTTTCCTGCTCGATTTGAACCCGTGAGATGGATTTTGTGCGTTTCTTTTGTTGATGTAGATCCCGGCTACAATCGAGGACCCGAACTACTCTGGTGTTGATGATGAGGTGATGGTGATGTGTGAGCATGGCCAGCCGGCGAAGAGGCATGTTTGCTTCGAAGGGATTAGCACTGGGAGGAGGTTCATTGCCTGTGGACTTGATGTGAGTGCTAGCAAAAATCTGTAGTTTGCTCATTTTGTGAAGAAACTATAAATTGTTCATATGCACTGTTCATTGTTCATGTTCACTGTTCATTGTTCATGTTCACTATTCACCTAGTAGTTTAGTTAAAGGTACTGTCATGTACCATACCATAGTGACTGAGTGAAGTAAATGAATTGTTCATACATATAAATGAACAACACCACAGTGATATAAATGAAGTAAATGAATTAAATTGTGCTATTAAAAATTAAGTACAAAGATATAAAATTAAGGTATCCATAGTGACTGAGTGAAGTAAATTGTGCTGTTAAAAAGTATGATAGTGCATTGTTCATAGATATAAATGAAGTAAATGAATTGAACTGAATTGTATTGTGCTGTTAAAAATTAAGGTATAAATGAAGTAAATTCAGTGTAGTATGCTGTTAAAAATTCAGATATAAATTCATAATTGAGCTGAATTGTGCATGTGCAGTATACTATAGTTGTTTTGAATTGGAATGAATAGAAGTGAAGTGAAAAAGGAAGTAAATGCATTTGTACTTGTTGTTTTGCAGGAAGCAAGCAGTTGTGGTGTTGTTCATTGGGTAGATGAGGAGTGGCCAGAGCATCTGCAGAATGCTCTTCACAAACTATGGCTTTTGTATGAGGATTGCCAGCGTGCTAATAGGATGGCATGTCTGGAACATTCATCACTTGTCCACAATCTCACATCACAAAAGAACAAGCTACAGGAGACTTATGCGAAGCTTGTTGAGGATGTGAACAACCTACTTGATACCCAGGACAATATTCCCAAGGAAAATGAAGTCCAACAAGGTGAACATGAGGAGATCACTCCTCCTTTGGACAACAATATTTCAGCTTTGAAGGAACAGCTGGGTGCAATGGATGCTGAGAACAAAGAACTGAAGCAAAAGGTTGACCAGTTGAAGAGCATTCAGGTTGCCCAAGGTAATGTGATTAGGAATCTGAAGTTTGCTCATTTGAAGGAGAAGGAAAAGTTGAGCACTGAGAGGAGGAATTTGGAGTTTCACATTGCTGATCTTGTCAAAGCTAGTGACAAGAACAAGAGAAAGCTGAAGGACATCAAGGATATTTGCGATGAAGAGTGATTTGTAATCTGACCATGTGGGTCATTATCTTAAGTTTCAAGCATTGAACTATGGCTTGTAATGTGTGAACTAGTGGCAGTTTGCAGTATTTGAAGTAGGGTGTAGCCTTGAACTATGTCTTGTAAGCTTTGAACTATGGTGTCATGATGTTAACTATGTTGTTAACTAGAGTTGTTAAGTATGATGTTAACTATGGTGTCATGATGTTAACTATGTTAGTGACTAGAGTTGTTAAGTATGATGTTAACTATGTTAGTGACTAGAGTTGTTAAGTATGATGTTAACTATGTCATTGATGTTAACTATGGCACCCTAAATGATGGAATGAGGATATGTTGGATACTGTCGACGTCGAGGCACCCTAGATGATCAAATTAGGTTATCTTGGATGCCGTCGACGCCGAGGCACCCTAGATGATCAAATTAGGTTATCGTGGATGCCGTCGACGCCGAGGCACCCTAGATGATCATATTAGGTTATCGTGGATGCCGTCGACGCCGAGGCACCCTAGATGATCAAATTAGGTTATCGTGGATGCCGTCGACGCCGAGGCACCCTAGATGATCATATTAGGTTATCGTGGATGCCGTCGACACCGAGGCACCCTAGATGATCATATTAGGTTATCTTGGATGCCGTCGACGCCGAGGCACCCTAGATGATCAAATTAGGTCATCACACTTATTAGCAAACAATAAGAAAATTAGGAGCCACAACTAACCAGAAAGTACTCAACCAAAATAAAGATGTTTTGAACATCATCAGCTCACCACAGACCAACAAGTCCACTAGGTACCTTACATGAAAGTACTCATGACAACCAGAATAAAGATGTTTAGAACATGTTTAGAACATGAAAGTACTCATGACAACCAGAATAAAGATGTTTAGAACATGTTTAGAACATGAAAGTACTCATGACAACCAGAAGCAACACAAGTTTTCACCACAAATTAACACAACTTCACCTGCTCCCTTGAGAACAGTTGAACCACTCAGACATCTTAAAGGATGGCTTCCTCACTCTTCCACTACCTGCAACTCTTGGGGGGATGAACTTGTTTCTTCCTCTTGGCCCAGCAGCAGTAGAGGAACTTGGACCAGCACCAGCAGTATAACTTGGACCAGCACCAGCAGTAGAAGTTGCAGTCCTTGTAGTTTTAGCTTTCTTTGTTGCCCTTGTAGCAGGAGGAGCAGCAGCTGCAGCAGGAGCAGAAGGAGCTCTCCTTGGTGCACTGGGAGCTGAAGCAGGAGCAGAAGGAGCTCTCCTTGATACCCTTGGAGCCCTTGGAGCTGGTGGAGCTGGAGCTGCAGTTTGAGCAGCAGCAGGAGCAGAAGGAGCACTTCTCCTTGGTGGCATGGGAGCAGGAGCAGATACAGTTCTGGGTGTATCATCTCTCCTGTTTTCCTGAAATTATAGCATACAAATGTTAGAAACTAGTATGTGAAATTGTACAAAAACCTACAACAATAGTTACCTGGTGCTGGTTCATTCTCATAGCTAGGGATGGTTTAAGAGCCTGCTTGCAACTAGTGTATCTATGCCCAGTCCTATTGCAATTGCTACAAGTGATAGTTGCCATCCTAGATGTATCCTTTGGAGCTGGCTTTTCAAACTTGCTCTTTCTCCTCTTTGTCTCTTTGTTTCCTGGCTTTTCTTTGAACACTGGTGGTTCAATGTCAGGGGTTCTAGTCTTTGGCCACAAATCAGGCCCAGGCACAGGGAAAACTATTGGACTATAAGCTTCCTTATACATTGGTTTCTTGAAGAAATCATGAACAAAATCTTCTGGCTGTAGTTTTGCCTTGTTGATTGCAGAAACACCATGATTGCAAGGTACTCCACACATGTACCACTTCCTACAACCACATGTATGTAGCAACAAGTTAACTGCATATGTGCTTTCTCCACTTGTCACCTGGAAGAGATCAGGTCCAGCTTTGATAGACTGACAAAACCTAGAATGATGTTTTGCTTCCTCTAGCTTCTCAGCATATGTTGGGCATATCTGCCACTTAGCAGTCTCAGTCTTTGTCCTATTTGCATTGAACTTCACTAACAGCTTTGTCCTGATCCCATCTACCATAGTTCTAATGGGTTTGGCTCTGACATCAAGTATCATCTTGTTAAAAACTTCACTTATATTGTTCACTACCAAGTCAGTTTTGCAATTGTTGTCCATGGCATGCCTAGCCCATGTATGTTTTGGTATCCTAGATAGCCATTTCCAAGCTGGCTCACACTCCTTTTTCATGCCTTCCATTGCAGTTACATAACCATGCTCAGTATAGGAATAACTTGCCTGATACATGTATTTCTTCAACTCTTCCCCTCTAAAACCAGCAGTTTGGAAGTTCTGATAAATATGTCTAAGGCAGAATCTTTGTTTGCAATTGGGGAATACATTGTTTATGGCTGTAAGAAGGCCCTGTTTGAATGAACTACAGTTTGAGAATACTACAACAATGACATGTATGAAATTAATAAACAAAGACAATTAATAAGCAATGCAAGCAATGATTAGAGTAGAGATAGTAGTACCTTTTGCCTGTCAGATATAATAGTGTAGTAGCCAAACTTGCCTGACTCACCACCAATGGCATATTTTAATTGAGTAAGAAACCAAGACCAGCTTGCTGTGTTTTCCTTGTCCACTATTGCAAAAGCAATGGGAAATATGTTATTGTTTCCATCTCTTCCAGTGGCAGCCAAGATTTGCTGCCCTGTTGTCAACTTTATGAAGCAACCATCAACACCTATCATACAAGATCACAAGTAGATTACCAACAAATTAGTGGGTGTGCACATATAAATGTAGAGTCACTAGTTAATTAGTAGGTGTGCACATACCTATGAATGGTCTGCAACCATTAAGGAAACCCTCTTTGCAAGCATTGAGGCAGATGAACAAGCCATGGAATCTTGGGTTTTTGCTTGGATGTAGTTTCAGATGCTTTGTTGTGACAATGCATCTACTTCCTGGATTGGTTTCTAGCACAGCTTCTAGGTAATCCCTTATCCTATGATATTGTGCCTTCTGATCTCCTAGGACTACATTTTTAGCTAGCTTTCTTGCCCTATAGGCCATATGTACAGATACCTCTATTCCATGCTTTTGCTTCAAGTTTGAAATTATAGTCTGGACAGGTGTGTTGGGGTCTGTCCTCAACTGTTGCTCACATTCATGTGCCAACCACTTAGCAGTAACTTTTGTGCTCTCTCCTACTACTGGGCAGCTGTGGTGCAAGTTCAGTTTCTTTATACAGAATGTCTTCTCATGTGCTATCTGAGAAGCTACAATGAAAAATGGACAATTCTCAAATTTGCAGACAGCTATAATCCTGTCTGGACAGTTCCTGTGGAAGGCATGGTTCCTATTTTGTGAGATGTGAAAATTAAGAAGTTCCCTCCTGAACTGGGTCACATCTAGGAAACAAAGCTTCTTCATAAATTGCTCTTCTGGGTTCTCCCTTTGCTCATCATACCAAACTCTAGGCTTCCTCTTCTTAGCCCTGCTCTTCCTATCAGCTGGAAGCTTCACACATGGTATTTGAGCCCCATCATTGTCCTCCTGACTTAGGTCACCAGGGTTGCTCTCCTCATCAGATGAAGGAAACCAATCTTCCTCAATAATCTCATCCAAACTAGAATGAGATCTTGTAGTTGGCCCCTTTCTTTTACTTCCTCCTATGCTGCTCCCTTCCTCCTCCTCCTCCTCTGGTGCCTTCTCCTCCTCCTCCTCCTCTGGTGCCTTCTCCTCCTCCTCCTCCTCCTCATCTGCTTCATATGGCTCATCCACATCAGTGTCCCCTTCAATATGATGAAGTGGATCATCTCTATGCTTCTTAATTGCCTCAAGCCTAGCAATTATATCCTCATCTGCTAGTAAATCTGTGTCACTGTCACTATCAGTGAAATCTTCAGCCATTAGCTCTGGAAGTTTTCTTTTAGCTGCCTTGTATTTCTCTTTTTCTTTCCCCTTTTTCCTGAACTTCTCAATCTCTTCATTCCTCTTCTGCTCCATCAGTTGCTCAATTTGCTCTTGATCTTGATCTTGCTCCATTGCAAATTCTGGTACTGGTGCACACTTCTGCTTCAAAAATGAACTCTCCTGTGTGTTAATGACCTGCACTGGCACTTGTTGTGGCTTTGTTGGGCTAGGAAACAGTACTCCTGCTGTATCTATCTCATACACCACTGGCACACCTATTTCAGATAATGGAACCTGCTCCTCACAAACTGGTCCAATGTTCAAATCACTAGGTCTTGGAGCATCACTTCTGATGACTGTTATGTTCACCACCTTCTGACCTTTGATAACTAGGTCATCCAACATTTCCTCCACCTTATCATCATCTGTCAGTTCTTCCATACCTGAAACCCCAACACCTGGATCTCTGACATAATACATAAAGTCTGTCATCCCATATCCTTCAAGCTCTATTAGTGCAATCAGATTGTAAAATGTGATATCATCCACATTTAGGCTTCTTTCAAGATTATCTCTGTCATGGAAATGGAATCTGACTTCCCACACTTCATCATTCAATCTACAGTTCAAGTAAAGCAATTCAGTTCAAGTAAACAATTCAGTTAAAGTTAAAGATTCAGTTAAAAATACAGTTTCAGTTAAAAATTCAGTTAAAAGTTCAGTTAAAAATTCAGTTAATGTTTAGGTGCCTACTACATACACTTAGAACCCTAGAACTACATAAACACTTCACTTACATGTCTGACCACATAAACAACCTACAACAACAATAATGGCGACGGTGCCTACTACATACACTTAGAACCCTAGAAACCAAATCGGGGTATGGAAAGAGAAAACTTACGAGACACCGCCGAAGGAGGATGCGTAGTGATGGCTCCCCTCTGGATCTTCCTTCACGGCCTTGGCGAATGCCCTCGCCGCCGCGTACTCAACACAGTAAGACGGCGACGACGGCTGTGGAAGAGGCGGAGCCTGAGATGGGTTTGAACTGCCGCAAACCTCTGTTGGATCTGCAGGAGCACCACTGCCACCAGATGCATCGCCAGCACCACCGCCACCGCCATCATCACTGCCACGCCAGGTGGCCATCACCGGCGGCAAGCAGGGGCGAGAGAGGAGAGGGGAGCGGGGCGAGAGACAGGACAGGGGCGCGGGGGTGACTGTCTGAACCGGATCGACCGGCGCGGCGTCTTGACCGTTTTCTTCCTAACGGCGCCGTTTGCCTGTCCGCACGCCACGTCAGCGTTTTCGCGGCCCACCTGTCGGAAAAGAGATCAAACGAGGCTAAACGGCTGTTCAGTGCTTTTTGCAACGGGTTAAGAGATTTTACGGTGTTTTTTGCAACAGATTAACGACTTGGTAGTTTTCTGCAAACCTAGCCACAAATGTGGTGGTTTCTTGCAATTGACTCACCAGCACTTGTAAGAAGGATTCTTGACAAAGCCATGTTTTTGTTTGGGTTCATCAATTTGCTTGGTGACATTGAGGCAAAGCAAGCTGATGAATCGAATGCATTCTATTGAATGCATTCTAGCATTAATGGGTGAAATTTGCCTGTAGCAACTCGTCAGTTTTCTTCTTTACCATCAGAAGTTGTTCATCATTAGCTTTTGTGTTTTCTTCTTGTAAAGTACTCCCTCCGTCCCATAATATAAAAACGTTTTTAACACACTAGTAAGCTCCCCCCTTAAATATATTCTCTCTATTCTGACAAGAGCGCACCACCACTTACTCCTACTTACTAATATTCTGAATGTTGTTTTATGTTGCAGGTTGTTTGAAAATATCTCAATTAGAGAGTTTTATTTACTAATATTCTGAATGGTGTTTTATGTTGGAAGTAATAGATGGCAATCGATGCTAAATCTTTCATCTCATAGATTTCTACACTGCCACGCTCATGTGTGCATAAAGATGGAGCTGCAGGCTCGTCTCCATGACCTGGCCACGTGGCAGGAGGCAAGGGCCTTCCTAGCTGGTCCTAACATGTATTCCGTTTGTCCTAAAATAAGTGACTCAACTTTGTACTAACTTAAGCTAGTACAAACTTGAGTCATTTATTTTGGAACGGAGGGAGTATTTTATTTATCGCGTAAATTGTACGATCAAGTTATGGATCTTAATTTTTGCTTCCTTTTCAGCACTTATTTGTCTTTTTTTCTCACAGGTTTGCAATGCTATTGAGTACTCCCTTTGTACTATTATAGTGTTAAAGAAACGTCTTATATTATGTTACAGAGGTAGTACAAGATCTTAAGTTTTATTATATATTTGTATTTTTGTCCTCATGATATGTCATTTAGGTGGGATGGTAGTAGAAAGACACTAACTTGTCCTAACGGCATGAGGGTGAAGGAGATGTCACATGGGGAGGAAGAGTGGGTGCTTGGTCATTGTGGAAAGGGGAAACAAGGAGAAGGCCATCAATATTCAGGGCGAGTAAACCAGATGCATGCATTGCTTGACATCTAGGTTCATAAAAAGAACTATTATTTCACACTAATGTCTCTAGCATCTCTATATTGTCCTGTGGCAAAGCATTGTCATTCAACTAGTTTATATAAAAGAAGGAAGACCGAAAGATATTGGGTTCGAGTTCTACACCTTCGCGCACTGTTCTTACTCTTTTATTTGCTTTTTATTTCGTGAACTGACAGGTGGGACCAACAGGACAGGGAGAGTATTGCCATTGACCAGCCTTCACTAGGTGCCATGCAGACTTTTTTTTTCATCGACACATGCAGACTATTTGACCAGTCAACGAAGTGCATGCAAATAGAATACCGAGCTCTACGGTGAGCTAGTGACCGTATAATCACCGCAATTCGTATTTAATGACCTTATTGAGCGTATTTTGAAGTCCAGTGACCGTACTGTGCTTCAGCCTCAACTTCAGTGACCATCAGTCTATTTATCTCGCGAATTAATAACAAAAAGACGCGTTTTTTCGATCACGGCGCGGTGACTTTGAACGAGGTATGATGCATCTGCCCATGTAACTGTAGAGCACACAGCAGGGGATCGGGTGCGGCGCACTTGCATATATGCACGCAGCTCGATCCAGAAGAGTCTCGATCGACATGACTGCATGCGTAAGCGAAGCGCCCACACTAGCGAGCGGAGCAAAGTGAACTTTGAAGTTAACCCATGTGGGCCGCACGCCCCGGGGGGGGGGGGGGGGGGCACGCAGATCTACTTCATCCTCGCTACTTAGTACCTCTGCAATGTTGTGATGGCAATGCTAGCCCACCAAGTCACAACCATGGCAGACGCTACTCTGTGTAGAAGCTGCGTCTACATCCATAACCGTTGCCGCGTTCAACCACACACCTTTTGGTACGTACGTACATCCAGTATGTACTCTGTCTGGACGTCGTGTGAAAATATTGTTCCCGAGGCTGTGAAGATCCGTCTGTGCCATACAAAAACTAGATTTCGCTCATCCACATTATTTACCGACACGGCGGAGAGCAAGAGGATGATAATCCACAACAGGATCACTGACGCGATGCCGGCGGCTGTGCAGCTGCACGGCTTCGTCCTGCAGCGTTTCCTAGGGCAGGCTCTTTTCTTGCTACTAGATGACCCGTTGCGCCAATGGCGCAAAGGCCGGTAGCAAGCCAAGTATTGTAAGAGTAGTGATAGGAAAACTCAGCCACGGATTGAAATAATGAGTACTTACTACTGGTTATTGTCTCTGTTCATGATTACTGTTTCTCCTGGAACAGTCTGTGCTAAATGATAGTGCTATATCCCTTTAGTGGAAGGTGGACGCTGCCAGGTAGGGCATGCCTCTTCCTTGCTTAGCAAATTTGTTGTTGCCGGTGAGTACTCGATGTTTGAAACAAAGAAAGTAATAAAAACAGGTAATTATAGATAAGGGTGGCATTATGCATATTAATAGATCGATGAGGAACAACAACTGAGGTTATATAGGTAAAAGCATATAGGTGGTAGCTGTTCAAAAGCAACAGATAGCATCGTGAAAAATAGAGGAAGGTTTCATCTATTACAGAGCTTGATTAGTAGTCCTTAGAATGCTAGATGATATTTAGATACGATTTCCGTTGATGTCGATGGTTCATCTAAAGGCAATGCACGATGACAACCAGGCACTGCTTTATGGTGACCTTGAAACGAAAGGCACAGATGTCTCCTTCATGGATTTTTGCAAGGCGGCGGAACTCAAGCCAGTTGGTTGTTACGGTGGCTCTCTTGTCGGTTCCTAGCATGATGTGACAATTGGCGTGTAGATCACTGTTTGCAAGCCTGACCTTGAGTGTATCATAATCTGGGTCAATGTAATCTTTTAGTTTGCTTTCAATGTAGTAGACCTGAAAATACTGCTGAGAAAAAAGGAATTAATTGAATGGATTGGAGAGTGTCTTGTCACTCTTACACTGAGAAGGTTTAAATATAGGTAGTGAGAACAATTATCAGTAAATAATGGCAGGAAGCAAAAGAAGGGTGCAGAGCATGCTACATTCCTTCCTATGTGGAGTATAACATGTAGATTGGTTGTTTCTATATGTATGGTACTCTAGTGAAAGAGAACAAATGTAGGAAGGAAGAAAACATGCATATCAGACTATATGAATATTAGTTTCTAAAGTTACATGTAGCAAGTTGATGAGAATTGTTGTGCTGGTGCTAATAGAAGTGTATACATTTTTTTCAATATTTCGCAATAAAGTCAATTTGGTGAATCAAAAGCATATTGCAGGTTGTACTTCTGATGATTAGTCAGGTAAGTAGTTTAGTTGTGAGGCATAAGTAAAGATAATTATTTTTTTCAATGAAGTGGAAGGAAGGAGTTTACCACCCGTTGGCCTGGCTTTGCGAATGTTTTGTTGATAGTGCAGACATAGTATTTGATATATGTTTTTTTGCGGCGGAACATGGCAAACAACTTGTTCACATGGTGCTGATAAGCACTAACTCGATCATGTACTGCCGAAAACAGAGGACACACATGTTTGCCCAAGCAGCAAACATAAAGCAAATCGCCATGGTAAACATAAGCAAACAAGAAGATGTTGCAAGAAGCAATCAAGCGTGGCAATGAGAGCACATCTAACCTTGTTGGCTAACGACATAGACGACGAACAACTTGAACAGGAAGGGAAACAAGCAAACAAGAACCTTTAAGCTCACAAGCATTTGATTGGAGATGAGCAAGAAAGACCATACCTCAACAACAACAATAACAAAAGAAAGAACGACATTTAGCAAACCCACCTGGTTAAACAATGTATCGTAGATAGCCATGAGGCCACTCTGGCCGATGGCAGCGCGGGCCTTCCCATCCAGGTCAAACTGTGGGTTCTGCAGATCGGCGAAACTTCAAGCAAGGAGAATTATCAACACACAAGTAGTGAAGATAACCAGAGGCAATGACCTTCAGTAAACTGTTGTCAGAAAAAACTCTCTGCAACCTGTTGTTGATGAGCTTTCGGTACTTGAGCCTCTGCCTCCCGACGCCGACGGCGTCGGAGGTGACCAGAATCACCTCAGAAATTAAGCTCCTTCACCTGAAACAGTTACTGGTCAACAACTGCCCGAATGATTTTTTTGCAGGTTTAGAAAGCTCCTTTGTCAGAAAATTCAGTTACCTGCTCGCAGAGGGCTCCGAGCCTGCCCATGGCCAGTCGGACATTCTGCCCGGTGACAACAACGGTGCCGACCTGGATGCGCGAGAAAGTGATTAGATGGACCTGATGAACAGAACACCAATTTACTTGAATTTTTTTATACTTTGCAAGACAACCAAAATTGGCTAACAAGTTGTAAAATAACTTTAGAAATCTCGTGCTGCCTAAACATATGAAGTAATTGCTCCTCTCCTCTTCACCTCCATTTTTTCACTCACGAGAAATTCACATGTTTGTCAAGAAACCAAAAGGAATCTGACCCAAGGCAGAAAATAGCTTGCAGCCACACAAGCATATTATCGAGCAGGTCAAGAGCATGGCAAAAAGAGGGAGGCTCACCTAGGAAAAAATGCAGTGAGCAAAAGAAGAGCATGCAGATCCTTACCCAAATCACACGCAGAAATTACCCTCTGGACAGGGTGGATCACATCACGACCCTGCATCAAGAAGAGAATGAGAAGCGAGAACAGGAGGGGTGGATGGAATCAGCCACAGAATTAAGCCCTCCCGGTGACCAGAGCTGCTACATGGCCACCGCGCCAATGGTGCAAAGGGCGAAAGCAAACCAAGCTTTCAAACCATGCAAGTTGAAACATTTGGATACCGATAGTATTTAAACATAAGGAAATCGTTAATACGTAATGCTATATACTATATTGATGGTAGGCTCATAGGCTTAAATAAAGTCATTAAGTTCAGTTTATGCTAAGAAAAGCTACATAGACGGAGATGCATCATGTAGATTGTGTTGATCACCCAGCTAATGGTAAGCAAAGGTACATAGACAGAGATGCATCATGTAGTTGCTTTGATCACCCAACTTCTGGTAATTAAGATATGTAACTTTTTTTCTTCTTGTCTTCCATCCCCCTTCTGCAGAATTAAATTGTACAATAAATGAATAGGAAAACCGATCATAGTTGCACACACAAACCATTTGGTGGAAGAACTTTGTAAGGTGACTATTTTTCTATCTAATAAGTAATTTCTCAAGAAAGAGCATCATCTTTCTCCCAACAAAAGTGAAAAGGTAAAAAAAAGACACCATGCAAGCATGTGCAACAACATTAGCTTTCAAGAAACACAAACAAATGAAAGAAAAAAATGTGCATTCAGCAAGCATGTCGATCAGAAGAAAATCAACTTCCTCTCTCCATAACCCTTTTGAGTTCCCTACTGAAAACTGAAGGACTGTAATAAATGCCTGAAAAGTAGCATTTCACTGTGGTTGCCTCTTTTCTCAAGGATTTCTGCACACCTATCCCAGGTTACACTACACTTCCTTGCTGATGGTTTGTTCTTGGCTAAAGTTAGTTGTTGAATCCATTTTATATATAAAAAAGGCACTCCTACTCAATCTCCCTCAACTTTAACTGAATAATAAACCTACAACAAGGCTAGAGTTTGAGCGACTATGGAGCCAGCAAAGAGATTATACAGAAGATGTCAACCTAAATAAAGTGGCATTCCTCCATCGATAGAACAAACCTGAACATCTATCCCTCCAGATTTCTCCTCTCAAACAGAGGTAAGCCAAACCCTTCTGATAGGATGATCCAGTGTGCGTCAAGCCATCAGCGACAAAAAGGAACCCCAAAAGACCAACCTGCCAAAAACAAAATTGCAAATCTTTTACAACAATGACTCATAGAGCAAGCAACTGACAATGAAGGGACCAATAAGAGAAGCAATCACAATGGCCAAGGAGAAAAAGTGCACTCCAGGAGAGAAGGAACCGCACACAAACTCATAGAAGAGCAATCTGATAAAGAACTATAATAGGAAATCCGAAGAACAAAGTGCTTGCTAGAAGCATTTTTCTACATGAGCATTTTAAAAGTTGTCTTAGGTACTGACATGGCACCGGGCTAAGCTATCTAGAAGCGATAGATGATGGCGAGTAGAGAATTTGCGGAAGAGAAGAGCAAAAAATGCAATTACACCACCAAGGAAGCCAAGTAGTACCTGTTGCATGTTTCCTATCTGTTCATTTTACAGTCTTTGAGAAGTTTCACTGCCAATTTCACATGAACTAAAGCTTGCATATGCATACTAAGATTAATTTTGCCTCACACGTCATAACTAATATCAGTAACTAAAGAAAGTATGATACTTACCAAGGGAAAATCATGTGGGGAAAAACCTTGGGAGGTACCTCAGAATCTCTAAGGCTGCCAGGGAAAATAGAAACTTGCAGACAGCTTTGTCCTTCCATGGGTTGGTTCAAGATGATGGAGGCTGATGTTTATTTTGTTTTTTAGCTTCATACACCTAGGCAAAGTCTAGTGTATGTGCGGCACCTGATGTGAACCTATGATTTGTTTTCTGGCTCCTAATAGATATGACAGCGCTCGTGTCAATTATTATTTTTTAAAGAAAGAAAAAAAGAGCCAAATTATCCATATAGCCAATGTACTCAAGTCGAAGCACTCATGTTAACAATGTCAAAAGGATATCCATATACAGAAAACTGATATTACAATTATCAAAAGAAAATAATAATAATTGGCAGCTAGTCAGGATTAGGGCTAACAAAAATATCAAGTTAAGTTCGTGGGAAAAGGTCAATTAAGAGTTGAATGCAAATATTAATAAAATGTCAGAAATGTAGCTACTTTACATGGTTACTCTTGGACAGATCAAAACATACTAAACTCCATGGCATACCTCAACCGACCATGCAAGGAAGGCACACAATGGACAACCAGTGTCCAATAGGAAGGCACACCATAGAACTTTAGATTTATTCAGTTTCTACAGTTTTTTAGAACACAAGGAAAGAAAGGGTCGGCACAACGGTAACTGCCTAGAGCATAAAAGACAACAGGCTGCACATATGTTGCAACCAAATACACGTAAATATTTAAAATGCATGGATAAACAAATGGTGGCCTGAAGTACTGTTAGGAGCTAGGAGACTGATAGATCGAGAGCAATGTATTTAAACACACCATTCATCTATTGCATCCAATAAGTTAAGAACATGTAAGCAGGCAGGCAGAGGCAAAAAAAGTGTAACTACTCTAGATTGGAATTTGAAATAAACTTGATTAGATTCATCCGCATGAAGGAGGGTAAAATGGACCTGCTTTGACTAATGATCTGTCGAAATGGATGTAGGTGCAGAGGTTGATCCGTTGCTGAGGTGATCCGAACAGGTTTCTTCGCGCTGATCCGATCGGTGGCCTTTGTGCGCCTGGAAGCAAAATCTGTTCTGAATGACATAGGTAGGTTATCCAACTGGGAGCACGAGTAGGTTGTTCATTACTTAAGCACAACAAAATTTAGAGAAAGGAACACATAGTGGCATGCTAGCATCATTGTCATACTGAATTCCTTTAGCTCACCACCTAAGATAAAGACATACTGCAAGACCTATGATTCCATCTTTACATAAATTGAGAGACATATACCTATGACATAACTACAAGCTCTACATTCGAGATGAATGCTCAGAGTTTCTTCCAATTCATCGCAATTCTTTTGAATACGAATAAGAGAAACTTGTTGCACTCTTTTTTTAAATGAATAAAAGAACTCGTGTCATTCGATAGAACAGAACCTAAATAGTCAAATTTGATTGGTACTTACACTTTTCAGTTTCCAGAGTCCATGTTCTGGACAACATTGTCACAATGGATGCTGAGACCATCTCCCTTTATCGGTCAGCAGAACGGATTTTCAGATGTGGGCCTCTTCATGCCTTCTCCACTACTGCTGTTGCCACCTTGTGCTGGTCAGACCTAAACTGTGCTACAAAAAATACAAAAAATAACACGGATTAACAGAGCAAGCTCCAAAAATCTACAGCAGGAAAATATAGATGATCAGAGCATTGAATCAAAGTGGATTTTGCTGCCGCGCCGCGGTTCGATCAGAAGGCAGCGGTAGACGTACAGATGAACTGGATCTCCGCCGTCGCTTCATGGTTAGTTGCTGTAACTGCCTCCGACTCCTCATGGATTTGGCTACAATGTCACGCCTGATAGGGAAGTCCCAGCTTCACATTACCACTGTCAGGCTTTACTCACACCAGAAAAACCAGTGCCATTTACAAGGACTAAAGCATAACCCATTTCTCCGGTATCCTGATAACCTCGCAGTCTATTTGCTTTAGCTCTCGCGTCTTCATATGTCGACGCAGCTCTGCATACAACGCTAAGTTACCCTTCTGTATCCATGTAAAAATTAGACAATATCATGGTAATAAGAGACCTACTCGATGGTAAAACATCGCTCATATAATAAGTACGAACAGACACCAAAGGATGCATCCTTTTAAATATCCTTTTAAATAATTCTGAGGGCATCATGACTATTGCAAAAGCATGTACAAATAAAGACATGGCTAAGAGGAATGAATATTTCCTCTTGGGAGTTTCATACCTCTAGTTCTTCTGGTTCATAGATGTAATGTGACTTTCAGGATGTGAGAAATAAGGGCAGCATCTTCCGCATGGCATCTCTTGACCAGAAATAAGGGCAAGAACGAGAACAACGAAATAAGAGTTCACGCGTCCACCTCGAGACTTGATTCACTTGGAAAAGAAACTGAATAAAATGGAGGTAAGAACTGGATAGGGCAAAAAATATGGTACCAGTGATTGTCAACGTTGGCGAGGTTGCAGAGGTGTAACCACTGGGCTGCTCTCATCAGGCCACCCAAACCCTATCCATGAAAATATACAAAGTGTCAGAGAATGTAGATGCTAGACCCGCTTGTTGATATAGAGTACTACAAGCTTTACAATCTTATCCTCCTTAATCAATCATCTGCCAAAATAGCAGAAGACCAAACATCATTATTTATAAGCTTGGAACGGATTAGATAAAACCGAAGTGCAAAAGGATTATCCATGAAAATGCAATACAAGTTGCAAAATAGTGAAAATAGTGTGAAGAAATACATGCCTTCCTGTGTTGCTTGCCCTCCTCACCTGCCTGCTCCTTCTGGTGTCACCGACATCCTACCCCTCCCTTGCAGCTCACCGCATCGTGATAGGAGCGCCACCTAGAGCTTTGCGCCCACCGCTCCTTGCCCCGTAGCTGGCCTCTCCTCCACCCAACGGTGTGTGTGCTGCCGCATGGAGCTCCAGCCTCGCCCCTCCTCTCCTCCCCATCGACCTCAATAAGCAAACACAATGCACCGAAGGAGAAATTCAGAGAAAACAATAATTATATGGATCCTGCAAAAGAAAGAAAAATAAGAACCCAAGAACACATAAGCGAGAGTACATACAGGAGGGCACGAGGACTATGAAGACCATTGGTCGGAGTTGCCGCAGGTGACCAAAGCGGCGCTGGAGAAGGCGCAGGCAGCAGCGGCGGCACATCTGAGGAAGCAGCGCTAGAAGGTCAAGCAGCTTGTAGCGAAGTGGTGCTGGAGAAGGCGCAGGCAGCAACGCCGGCAGACCCGAGGAAGCAGCGCTAGAAGGTCAAGCAGCTTGTAGCAGGCGCCCTGACCGCCCCTACCGTGCCGTGCTGTTGATGGCCGCGTGGACGGACGACTGGAAGAATGCAAGGTGGAGGGGCTAGCATGGGGAGGAGCAGCTGTACGGGTCGACGGCGGCAACATGGGAGAGAGAGAGGAGGAGGAGGAGGAGGCGGCGGCGGCGGCTAGGAGGGAGGCGAGCAGGGGTGGAACGAGGGGAAAAGCAGGTCGCGTGAGTGCTAGGTTTTTATCTTGTCGGTTGACGATCTTCCCTCTCTCTCACGCAGAAACCAGCCCAATTAAAGTGCATGGTGGGTCTGCGGGCAAACAAGGCCCACTCGTCATGCAGACAGAAGTGAAACACCCAGGTAAAGAGAAAGGGACGGTCAAGGTTTCGACACCACGGTAAAAGGTACAACCAGTACCAGATCATGCGAAGGAGAAGGGCCGCTCGACGCAGATGGCCCAGGTTAGCGGGTAGTCTAGCGGTGTTTATATGCTCAATAACTGTAGTATGGACTGATTGTGTGGACTGCAGTGGAGTATCGATGCTCTTTTTCCCATGCAAGGCAGATTGTGTGGAGTATGTACAAGCACCATTTTTTTTACTTCAATCAAAGGTATTTGAGTTGGAGTTCATGCCACCAAAGCACCTTGAATCAAAGATATCTGCATACTACAAAAAAAACATTTGTTATATGTAGCATCTCTCATATACAACCCCACGCAACATACCAAACAAAATCTGAGCTTAGCCTCCCTCGTATCATGCAGTCCATCAAACACACTTCTCTACTTCTTGCATTAGCTCAACCAGGCCAACCTCAACCAAGCTCCTTCATGCGATGCAAGCCAGAGCTCCCCAAGGAACCAAATAGGCCTTCGATGGATGCATGTCAACTCAATTTAGTCACGCATGTGTTTTGTTACACTCGAACATGAATTTGCAACATCATTCTCAATGCTGTCTTGAACACTAATTCAGATTGGTAACCTGATAGGATTTCAAGATGTGAAGCGCGCATATGTGGGTTGAGTTTGCTGGTAGTTTTTTAGTGCTAACTTAAAATGCTTACATATATTGATGAAATAACTGAAAATGGTTTAGAAAAGTACTATCCAGTGTAGCGGAAGATTCTCCCGCCGCACCAGTGGCAAGCTGTGGGTTATCATGGGGTGATGATGGCACGATCCAAACAAGCCCTTAGAATCAATCATGCGATTTTTGTTTCTGAGACCAATTCATAGCTTAGTTCTGACTACATTATCATTTATCTAAATTATCTGTATAAATTTGAGTCAATTCTTGAAATATTTTGTACAAATATGCATATGTACCTATTCATTTTCTATGACCAGATCTGTTATGTTTGTGTCAAAAAATATACTTGCTCTGCCCAAAAATTTTGTCTTAAATTTGTCTAAATACGGATGTATCAAGTCACGTTTTAATATTAGATACATCCGTACCTAGACGAATCTAAGACAAGCATTTTGAGACAAAGGGAGTATCTTTTTACAACTTATTTTCAACTCTTAGATGCAAACTGAATGCTTTTATCCTACAAACTAAAAGCTAAAAGCTACAGAATTGGCCATCGTATTATAACAGATAAGAGTTATTGCGAACGCACCAAGTATAGGGTTATACAGATTACAAACTTGCCAAAAAATTGCATTATGAAAATTCACGATAAAACTAAATGAGACCAAACATAACCACTGTAGCTATGTCATGCATTTTTTTAAGTAAAAACAAGCTTGTGAAAATTAGACATAATTTTAAAGCATCGCTGATGCCCAACGCAATTATGACGGTCTCAGCAGAGCACGCCATACCATCTAGTATAGCTTTATTTTCGGCAAACTTATGCAACTAATATTTGAAGAACGGCATGTAACGAGGAAAAAAACTTCATCCATTGGTCGGTACCCCCGCAGATGATGGTATGAGGTATCCCATACAAAGCAACTGAAGCAAGTAATGTCGGCAGCAATGTCACTCTTCACTCATATTAATAGCAAAACTTTCGGCAAGTCAAAACCGCAGAAGAGGTATGTAACCAAGCCCTCAATAGTAGCCAAACACGGGAAAAGGTGCCTGCCAATCATTGGCAAAGAGACCAGGCAGATAGAGCCTAACAACCAGTGCAAAAACGCAACTCACCAAAGTTCAACCATGGAGGACAAAACAATCTATAGCATCATGAGACTGCATGCAAACTGACTCTAATCTAAGAGATAATGCCGTCGCTCAAGGTTAGCCCGGCGAGCTGGCTGGTAGGGGCGTTGGGGTTCTGCTGCTGGGCCACGTTGCGGAGAACATCCATCGCCTCGGCAACCTTGGACTTGAGAGCCTCTGGAGACTCGAGCAGATGCAGCACCTCCGTCTGGTCCATCTCCAGAAGCATGCCGGTCACCTTGGCAGCTTGTTGGTGTTCAAGCTTCTCAACAAGTGGATAGAGGCTTTCGCCAAGTATCTGGATGGAAGAAATTATTTACAATATCAGAAAACTGACAGTACAAATGCACACAGAACAGCATGGGCATATTATATCCAAACAATCGTACTAGCATGGATAGTAACAGATAGATTTAAACAACAGATACAGTTAGAAGATGATTCATTCAGACATACCGTTCTTTGTTGCTCTGGAGTAGCATTTGCAAGGGCAGATGTGAGAGTTCCAATTGGAGGAGCAGGTGACACGCCAGCATCTCGCACAGGGAAGCTTCCCATATCATATGGCTGAACCATACCAACACCAACCCCAGGCATCTGTTGAACCTCAGGCATGTGACGAGGTCCAGGTGGGTACCGGTAGACACGTCCCCTAGGAACCATCTGTTAAACAACAGTGATAAGATATGCGATAAGTCACTGTACTTTCACTACTCCTTATGGTAAAAATCACTTAGCCACACAATGCCAGCACAACAAGGAATTCAACAATAAGAACAGTGGCACATTTTACTTCTTAGCAAAGAAGTGAAACAGTGGCGCATTATACTTAGCAAAGAGGAAAAAACCGATTTACTTTTGCCATCAAAAATATCACCCAAACAACAGCCTCCAATAATTGATAGCAAGAAATGTAAAGACACGAGAATGCATTGTAGCAAACCTGTTGCTGAAATGGCTGAGGAGTTTGCTGTCCCTGAGCAGACCCAGGACCATTGCGCCTTATACCTGGGCGCGGACCCTGCTGACCTGGTTGGACAACTGGAACAAAGTAATTTGGCATATGGGCACCACCCCCAGGCCTCATTCCTGGAACAAGCTGTTGCTGGAAACCGTACCCAGGCTACAAAAAAGTAAAGGTCGGAATATGGTAAGTATAAAGCTGTTACATTTTCCAATTTCCATTTAAGTTCACCTAGGCAAATAATAAAAATTAAAATGCCAGCAGGAAGCATGCAGTATATAATAACATAATTCACAAAAATGAGTACAATTTCGAGCAAATGCCAAAATGAACAAGGCATGACAACAAAAGTGTTCACTGTGAGCATGACGTAACTACGGAATAAATAATCCAATGGTGTTGACAAGTGATCAACACATATTTACTTACACACTGCATAGCTACATTTACTTTAACTCAAGAGTGTTCCCAACCAAACACACAAACATCAAAAAACAAATTGGATATTGAACACTGATGTTGATTCACCCCTATAAATTTGGTAGACCATTACCCCAGAAGAAAATTTCCACTGACCCCACATTGCAATGCCCCCTATGAAATAGGGTGCAAACTAAAACTTAGACAGCACAAGCTACTTGTACCTTAACTTGAAAAAAAAGGGAAAATGTTGCTTCTCCTGTTTTACATCAGGAAAACCTGAATGTAACACAAAGTTCAAAATGAAACTAACACAGCTTACAACAAGTACCTGAGGGGGAATCATAGCAGGTGGAGCTTGCCCATAGAAGAGTTGCTGCCCAAGAGTAGGCATAGGAGGGTACATTGGGAGTCGAGGAGTCATAGAAGGGGTCATTGGTACAGGGCGCATCTGAGAGAATTGAGCCTGAATAATATGGAATTTTTTACCATCAGCATATTTACAATGGATAATCAGAAATAAATCAACAGTAATAACTTGCTCTTTCAAGAAAATACAGAAGCAGTGTTCAATCAAGTTGAATAAAAAAATATCAAGAGCATAATTTAAATTTACGGTGCAGACTATGAAAGTCCCATTTTTCATGCAGATCCTCAAGTACTGAGCCTCCAATGTGAAAATAACATGAAACTTAAAAAGTGAATGAAGGTGGTTCAAGTTGAACATCTTATATCGATATACATATGACCTGTCTTCTCTATCATAGTGGTCACTATCAATAAGTACTGTTTTGACATTACTATGAAAGAAACTCAGGTTATTCGAGAACTGTACCTGTAACATTGCTTTTCTATCTTCTTTACGCTGTGCAAATGCAACATATAATGGCTTTCCAGATATCATTTTGCCATTCATTTCAGTGAGCTGTGTGAACAAAGAACAAGTCAAACCATTTTGTGAATCAGAACAATTGATACAGCAATATTTGGGAAACAAACTTACAGCCTGAGATGCTTCCTCGCGGGTAGAAAATGAAACAAAGCCAGAGCCCTTGCTAACACCATTTTGATCACGCATTATCTATTAAAAAAATAGTTCAGCAATGATCGTACATCATTTAGACAAAGAGCAGAAGTATGATTGCAAAACATGAAATTACCTTGCAAGAGGTAATTTTGCCAAAGTTGGAGAACAGCTCACGTAGCTGATCATCTGTAATGCCATCATCCAAATTCTTCAAGTACAAGTTCTGTCCTTGATATTTATCAGCTGCATCTTTCATGCTTTGCTCAAACCTTCTCTTCAAGTCCATCTCCCTTTCAGACTTCTTCTGAGCTCTACCAACATACCACTCTTTGTCATTGATTTTCTTTCCATTAAGTTCCTCAACAGCACGAGCAGCATCATCTGGGCTCTCAAAATTGACGAAGCCGAAGCACCTTGATTTACCATCCATGCCAATCATTACAACAGCACTCGTAATAGTTCCATACTCACTGAATACTTTGACTAGATCATCTTTTGTAGTAGACTCAGATAAATTCTTCACAAAGACATTGTTAAATTTTGCCTTGTCAAAAGAATTATCTCTCTCTTGCTTGCGGAGAAAAGGTCCAACATAGACAGGCTTATCGTTGATAAGCATGCCATTTAGGCTTTTCATTGCAGACTGTGCAGACTCTTCTTTCTCATACTGAACAAATCCAAAGCCTTTGGATTGGCCAATATCATCCATGGCAACCTTACATGAGAGAATTGCACCAAATGCAGAGAAGGTGTCATGAAGAGTTTTGTTGTCAATTGTCTTGTCAAGGTTCTGGAAAAAGAAAGTTCAAAATGCTCACATCAGAGATAAGTCCAGAGAAAAACTGATTATTTTAGAGTGGCAATGCAAATTAAAAGATGAGACAGCACCTTGATAAAGATATTTGCAGACCCGCTTCTGCGGCTGCTTGGGTCACGGTTCGAGTACATAACTCGAATGGGCTTGTTGTTCAGTGGAGCAAAGTTCAGCGCTTCCATTGCTCTTGCAGCTGTCGAATGGAACTAATTAGTCAAGCAGCATAACATACTCCAGATTTTAACAACAATAATACTAGCATAGTAACAAAACAGCAACTGAATAACAACAATGCTGACAGATGATATAGTTTGATGAGGCTTAAAGCATTGTTTTTTATCAAAAACATGTATGGTATATTTAGTTACCAGTTATCTACAGCATGCACCATATGCAGTACCTAACATACTGTGACACCCCATAACGTCATCATGGATACACAAAATGTGCACACAGAATTTACCGTGCTAATGAATGAATGCTGCTCAGTGTTTCTACTCTATCTATGTAGTAACAGCTAGTCCAAGTAATAATTTAGTAGCAGCTGAAGGCCAGCTAATACCACAACTCCTAATCAATTAGGGAGACACGCCAATTCTTCCAATACAGCACAGAGATGACCCTAAAACCTACATACTCCTATAATACAGCAAACGAACAACCTGGCAATTAAATTATAAAGACGAACGCCAAGACTCTGCAGTATATTATATACCACCAATGAGACTCAATTATCAACAAAAGTAATGGCTTTGCATCATTCTCTTGCAGTCGTCCTATAACATGATGCATTCAAGGGGCGCTGACATCCCTCCCATCACCAAAAACACAACAAATCCAAGTTACATTGCGAGAAACAGATTTGCATCAGTCAATTGTAAAGAAATAATTTTCCCTGGCATAATCGCTTCAATTACCTACTCAATTGCGGACAAAACCAATCCATATCCGACTAATTCAACCGCAGATGATTAATAGATGAGATTGGATCTATCTATTCAACCCCCAAAACCTCCGGCCGTCCGACCACACCGCAATTCAACAACATCGAAACAAATCGCGCAGAGATGGATGCGAGAGAGGGGGTGAGGGGATCGGCGTACCATCCATGGGGCTGCTGTAGTTGACGTAGGCGTAGCCGAGGGAGCGGCGCGAGGTGACGTCCCTGCAGACGCGGACGGAGACGACCTGGCCGGCCTGGCTGAAGAGCTCGTAGAGCTGCGAGTCGGTGACGTTGGCCTCGAGGTCGCCGACGTAGAGCGACGTGGTCGGGAGCGGCTGCGTGACCCCTCCGGGCGCGGGCGCGGGCGCGGGGACCACCGCCACCGCGGCCGCCGCCGCCGGACCCGCGCCGCCGCCGTTCGCCACCGCCACCTGCGCTGCCATCGCGATTCCTCCTCCTTTTTTTTTCGATTATTCCCCCGGAGAATCGACGCTAAACCCTATCTCCTCGATCGGTATATAGCGAGGAGGGGAGGAGGAGCAGATCCCGCCGGGCCTCGGGGGATTTTTTTGGTTTTGCGAATTTTTTTTGGGGTAGTTTTTGGTTGCGGGATACAAGAGAGAGGAGGGGCCGTAGGCGGAGAACACGCGGGGGCACGCACGACTCTCTCAACCGGGGTGGCGACGCCGACGGGGGGGAAGGTGGTTATATGGGCGCTGCGGCGCGTGCTCCTTAGGGTTTGTTCGGCGGGGGGTGGCGTGGGCGCGGCGTTGGTGCGCCAGCGGGGATGGGGGCGGGGTGGTGCTCCTGGACTGGGTCTACTGTGCGGGTCGACGTGGGGGGGTTCTGGACAGTTGTCCGCGTACGGACGGATTCGCCAGCCGTCTGGGTTGTTGTGCTGGGGTGGGCTGGATGGGGCTCAGGGGCTGGCTCGCGGGCTTTGGGTGGAGCCCGCCCGGTGTGCTGGTGCTTGGGGGAGAGAATGGCGCCGCGTTTGATGGGGTCTGGAGCGGCCTTGACCGCTCGATTTGGGTTGGGCTGACCGGATCGTCAGCCGGGCTCGTGCCCTCCGCCCGTCCCGTCCTACGTGACGGTACAGTTTCTAAAAAGAACGTGACGGTACTTGTTTCATCACGTGGATTGGAACCTTCCCCTACAAAAACGTGGATTGGAACCCTCATCACCAATCAAAATGAAAATACAATTACATGGATTGCAGGAAAATTAGTTGTGGGTTTAGGCCCCGTTTGATAGCTCAGTATTTTTGCAGTATTCTGAGAATACTGCAGTTTTTCAGATTACCATGGTTTTAATTGCAACGAGGTGTTTGGCTGCCACTAACAACAGTGCTTTTAAAACTGCAGTATTGAGCAAACTGTGGTTTTTTCTCTGTATAAAAAAAAGAACTTCAGACTTCTTTTTAAAAAAACAGAGCAGCATTATTATCTTCTTTCCTCTTGTGTTAACAAGTCACTCGATCTAAAAAAAAGATATCGCCTCGTGAGTCACCGGCGACGCCGTGCTGCAGGAGGACTTTCACAAAATATCCAAGATACCGTTCCGTCGCCTGTGCATGCTCCTCAGTTCATATGGACGTGAATGCCAAGGGCTAGCACCTAGCTAGATTAGCACAACAGAAACAGCACACAACCGGCCAGATGCGCATGTTTTTGCATTGCTTCCATGATGGCTAGCTAGATGCGACTGCCTAAGGGCTAGTCAGCAAATTTTACATCATTCTGTGTTGTAGCCAAACACCTGCCATGTATTCTGAAAACTCTGAAAAACTCTGTTAAATAAAAACCATTGTTTTGTGTACCTATTGATTAAATTACTGCAGTTTTTCTGATACTTTGCTATCAAACATAGCCTTAATTGTGATGTCAAAAGAAATTGCGGTTTAATTATGAATTGTAGCGATTAATTCAATCAATCTCACAGCCTGTGTGGTAAACACTTGGGCAGGGGAATGAGAGTTTGCATCAGGGTGATTATGGAGGGATTAGTCATGAGAAGTAGATTTTTACTCCCATTCTCTTGTTTGGTGTACGATGAGAATTGACGTGGGATAAAACTCTGCTCACGAATTAACAGGGTACCCCCTGGGAAGAAATCGGTGGGAATTGACTTCTCCAACTCCCATTCCCTTTCCCACTTAAACTCCCACTCCCTCTAATCAAACAGTGGACTTTTAATCTCCTCACCCCTCAACTCCCATTCCCCATCTCTAATTTCCCCGAACCAAACACGTTGTCAATGCGAACCAACCTGTGGTTGGATGGTTAGAGGGACTGTGGTATCCCCAGCCCACCAGGGTTCAAATCCTGGTGCTCGGATATATTCCTGGTTTTATTTCAGGATTTCCGACGATGCGCATTCAGTGGGAGGAGACGTTCCCGTCGACGACGAGGTGCCTACGATGACTTTGTAAATTTTAAGATGATATGCCGCTCAGTCTTTCGAAGGTGCTCATAGGGATAGGGTGTGCGTGTGTGCGTTTCATATGGGTGAGTGTATGCGCGTGTATATGAGCGCTTGCGTCTGTACTGTGTTCAAAAAAATTCAATCAATCTCAATTGCAACTCAGCAACCATGGCATCTCAATCTATGTTTACTACTGTATAATGTAATTGTTGTGTATAATGTTTATTTAGGAAACATAGGATAGCGTAGGATTTGTTCATGTCCTGACTTGTACCCCACGAGGCTCAAGCAATATCAGCCTAACCGATCCAACCCTAGCCGTCGCCGACCGCTTCCGCCCTGCGCGCCGCCCCCAGGGTGGTCGGCCTCCATGACCGCCATCGGGGGCCGCGCCGCCCGTACCTAGGGTTCGTCCGCCGGTCGTGTTGACCGGCTACCCTAGAGAGTCTTTTCCCCCGATCGCTTGATCCGGATTTCTCTCTCTCTCTCTCTCGCCGGTCGTCTTGATCGGCGGTTCTTTTTGGTTTTCCGATCTAAGATCGGCTTGTGTCGCCCGTCGCCGTCTGTCATCTACGATGCACGCTACTTCGTCATCGTATTCATTAGCTCCGACGGGATTGGCTGTCACACGGTCGTACTGCGGACGCTGGTATTGTCAGCGCCCCTACGACAGCCAACGTCACCGACGGACCGGGGCCCACATGGCAGCAGCTCGCATGGCGCACCTGCTGCCCAACCCCCACCACGGGCTCGAAGGCCCAACTCCCGCGTCATTGGGCCAGAATGGGCCAGGTGAAGCCCAGGCGCTGCAATCTCTACTTAAGGCGGATTCCACGGCTGGACAGGTATCCAGTGGATCAAGGCAAAGACGACGGCGGCTACCACTAGTTCTTCCTCTACCCAAATTCCCCATTCTGTATTAGCAATTCTCCTGTAATCGAGATACTGGACTCGAATTCGTGAATGAGATCAGGCTAGTTTGAGTGACTCCCCGTCCTGTACCTTACATCTGGTATCAGAGACCAAGCCCTCCCCTTCCACTGTCCACTCTGGCCAAAATCATCAAAACACAGCGTCTGCGACAAGCCTTTGGATTCGCCAGTCGTCTGGGTTGTTGTGTTGGGGTGGGCTGGATGGGTCTGAGGGGCTGGCTCGCGGGCTTTGGGTGGAGCCCGCCCGATATGCTGCTGCTTGGGAGAGAGAATGGCGCCACGTTTTACGGGGCCTCGAGCGGCCTTGACCGCTCGATTTGGGTTGGGCTGACCGGATCGTCAGCCAGGCTCGTGCCCTCCTCCCGTCCTGTCCTACGTGACGGTACAGTTTCTAAAAAACGTGACAGTACTGGTTTCATCACGTGGATTGGCACCTTCCCCTACAAAAACGTGGATTGGAACCCTCGTCACCGATCAAAATGAAAATACAATTACATGGATTGGAGGAAAATTAGCTGTGGTTTAATTGTGGTTCAATTTTGAATTGTAGCAACTACTCAATCAATCTCCTCAGTTGCAACTCAGCAACCATGGCATCTCAGTCGATGTTTACTACTCCCTCCGTCTCAAAATATAAGATAGTGTCAGAAACGCTCTTATATTATGGGACGGAAGGAGTATAATGTGATGATGCCCCGCGCATTTTTGCTATTTTTTAATAATTGTATCAATGGATGCTAGAAAATTAACTACTTCCTCCAACGGTATTAAAACTAATACAAAAACAATTATTAGAGTGCTCTTGATTTGCATTATACTAGATAGCATAATGCCATTTTCTAACAAAATTTTGTGAACCATGAACTACATAGGTATGTTGGAAAACAAGCAACAAGTCTTGTTTTCAACGTGTTTTTTCCTTCTGATCATGTTAGTGTGATATTTACCCTATGCTCTCTACAAGATTGTGGGTGGTTCTGCAGAAAAAATAAGGACACAAAATGTTTAAAGGAGTATCCAAGAGACACTCAGAAGGCGAAGGATGTCTTCCAATGGACGCGTGGTTGAAATCCTGATGTTCGGAGTCTATGTTGACACTGCTCGGGTATGTTGGATCCTTTGTTGTGGATTGTTCGTGAAGGAAATATGCCCTAGAGGCAATAATAAAGTTGTTATTTATATTTCCTTATATCATGATAAATATTTATTATTCATGCTAGAATTGTATTAACCGGAAACTTAGTACATGTGTGAATATATAGACAAACTAAGTGTCACTACTATGCCTCTACTTGACTAGCTCGTTGAATCAAAGATGGTTAAGTTTCCTAGCCATGGACATGAGTTGTCATTTGATTAACGGGATCACATCATTAGAGAATGATGTGATTGACTTGATGTTGGGGATCGTAGCATAAATTTAAAATTTTCTACGCATCACCAAGATCAATCTATGGAGTCATCTAGCAACGAGAGAGAGGAGTGCATCTACATACCCTTGTAGATCGCGAGCGGAAGCGTTCAAGAGAACGGGGTTGATGGAGTCGTACTCGTCGTGATCCAAATCACCGATGATCCTAGCGCCGAACGGACGGCACCTCCGCGTTCAACACACGTACGGTTGGGAGAGACGTCTCCTCCTTCTTGATCCAGCAAGGGGGAAGGAGAGGTTGATGGAGATCCAGCAGCACGACGGCGTGGTGGTGGAAGCAGCGGGGATCTCGGCAGGGCTTCGCCAAGCTCAGCGAGAGGGAGAGGTGTTACGGGGGGAGAGGGAGGCGCCAGGGGCTTGGGTGCGCTGCCCTCCCTTCCCCCCTCTTTATATAGGGCCCTGGGGGGCGCCGGCCCCTAGAGATCTAATCTCAAGGGGGGGGGGCGGCGGCCAAGGGGGGAACTTGCCCCCCAAGTCAGGTGGGGCGCCCCCCACCCCCAGGGTTTCCAACCCTAGGCGTAGGGGGAGGCCCATGGGGGGCGCACCAGCCCACTAGGGGCTGGTTCCCTTCCCACTTCAGCCCATGGGGCCCTCCGGGATAGGTGGCCCCACCCGGTGGACCCCCGGGACCCTTCCGGTGGTCCCGGTACAATACCGTTGACCCCCGAAACTTTCCCGGTGGCTGAAACTGGACTTCCTATATACAAATCTTTACCTCCGGACCATTCCGGAACTCCTCGTGATGTCCGGGATCTCATCCGGGACTCCGAACAACTTTCGGGTTACCGCATACTAATATCTCTACAAACCTAGCGTCACCGAACCTTAAGTGTGTAGACCCTACGGGTTCGGGAGACACACAGACATGACCGAGACGACTCTCCGGTCAATAACCAACAGCGGGATCTGGATACCCATGTTGGCTCCCACATGCTCCTCGATGATCTCATCGAATGAACCACGATGTCGAGGATTCAAGTAACCCATATACAATTCCCTTTGTCAATCGGTACGTTACTTGCCCGAGATTCGATCGTCGGTACCCCAATACCTCGTTCAATCTCGTTACCGGCAAGTCACTTTACTCGTTCCGTAATGCATGATCCCGTGACTAACTACTTAGTCACATTGAGCTCATTATGATGATGCAATACCGAGTGGGCCCAAAGATACCTCTCCGTCATACGGAGTGACAAATCCCAGTCTCGATCCGAGCCAACCCAACAGACACTTCCGGAGATACCTGTAGTGCACCTTTATAGCCACCCAGTTACGTTGTGACGTTTGGTACACCCAAAGCATTCCTACGGTATCCGGGAGTTGCACGATCTCATGGTCTAAGGAAATGATACTTGACATTAGAAAAGCTTCAGCAAACGAACTACACGATCTAGTGCTATGCTTAGGATTGGGTCTTGTCCATCACATCATTCTCCTAATGATGTGATCCCGTTATCAATGACATCCAATGTCCATGGTCAGGAAACCGTAACCATCTATTGATCAACGAGCTAGTCAACTAGAGGCTCACTAGGGACATGTTATGGTCTATGTGTTCACACATGTATTACGATTTCCGGATAACACAATTATAGCATGAACAATAGACAATTATCATGAACAAGGAAATATAATAATAACCATTTTATTATTGCCTCTAGGGCATATTTCCAACTGTCTCCCACTTGCACTAGAGTCAATAATCTAGTTACATTGTGATGAATCGTACACCCATAGAGTTCTGGTGTTGATCATGTTTTGCCCGTGGAAGAGGTTTAGTCAACGGATCTGCGACATTCAAATCCGTATGTACTTACAAATATCTATGTCTCCATTTTGAACATTTTCACGAATGGAGTTGAAGCGACGCTTGATGTGCCTGGTCTTCTTGTGAAACCTGGGCTCCTTGGCAAGGGCAATAGCTCCAGTGTTGTCACAGAAGACAGTCATCGGCCCCGATGCATTGGGAATAACTCCTAGGTCGGCAATGAACTCCTTCATCCAGATTGCTTCATGTGCTGCCTCCGAGGCTGCCATGTACTCCGCTTCACATGTAGATCCCGCCACGACGCTTTGCTTGCAACTGCACCAGCTGACTGCCCCACCATTCAAAATATACACGTATCCGGTTTGTGACTTAGAGTCATCCAGATCTGTGTCGAAGCTAGCATCGACGTAACCCTTTATGACGAGCTCTTCGTCACCTCCATAAACGAGAAACATATCCTTAGTCCTTTTCAGGTACTTCAGGATGTTCTTGACCGCTGTCCAGTGTTCCATGCCGGGATTGCTTTGGTACCTTCCTACCAAACTTACGGCAAGGTTTACATCAGGTCTGGTACACAGCATGGCATACATAATAGACCCTATGGCCGAGGCATAGGGGACGACACTCATATTTTTTCTATCTTCTGCCGTGGTCGGGCATTGAGCCGTGCTCAATCTCACACCTTGCAATACAGGCAAGAACCCCTTCTTGGACTGATCCATATTGAACTTCTTCAATATCTTGTCAAGGTATTGTTGGGGAACGTAGTAATTTCAAAAAAAATTCCTACGCACACGCAAGATCATGATGATGCATAGCAACGAGAGGGGAGAGTGTTGTCCACGTACCCTCATAGACCGAAAGCGGAAGCGTTTAACACAACGCGGTTGATGTAGTCGTACGTCTTCACGATCCGACCGATCAAGTCCCGAACGCATGACACCTCCGAGTTCAGCACACGTTCAGCTCGATGACGTCCCTCGAACTCCGATCCAGCCGAGTGTTGAGGGAGAGTTTCGTCAGCACGACGGCGTGGTGACAATGATGATGTTCTACCGACGCAGGGCTTCGCCTAAGCACCGCTACGATATTATCGAGGTGTAATATGGTGGAGGGGGGCACCGCACACGGCTAAGAGATCAATGATCAATTGTGTGTCTAGAGGTGCCCCCTGCCCCCGTATATAAAGGAGCAAGGGGGGTTCGGCCGGCCAAGGGGAGAGGCGCGCCAGGAGGAGTCCTACTCCTACCGGGAGTAGGACTCCCCCCTTTTCCATGTTGGACTAGGAGAGAGAGGGGGAAGAGGTGGAGGGGAGGAAGGAAAGGGGGGCGCCGCCCCCCTCTCCTTGTCCTATTCGGACTGGGGGGAGGGGCGTGCGGCCCTGCCCTGGCCTCCTCTCCTCTCTTCCACCTAGGCCCACTAAGGCCCATTAAGTTACCGGGGGGTTCCGGTAACCTCCCGGTACTCCGGAAAAATCCCGATTTCACCCGGAACACTTCCGATATCCAAACATAGGCTTCCAATATATCAATCTTTATGTCTCGACCATTTCGAGACTCCTCGTTATGTCCGTGATCACATCCGGGACTCCGAACAACCTTCGGTACATCAAAACATATAAACTCATAATATAACTGTCATCGTAACGTTAAGCGTGCGGACCCTACGGGTTCGAGAACTATGTAGACATGACCGAGACACCTCTCCGGTCAATAACCAATAGCGGAACCTGGATGCTCATATTGGTTCCCACATATTCTACGAAGATCTTTATCGGTCAGACCGCATAACAACATACGTTGTTCCCTTTGTCATCGGTATGTTACTTGCCCGAGATTCGATCGTCGGTATCTCGATACCTAGTTCAATCTCGTTACCGGCAAGTCTCTTTACTCGTTCCGTAATACATCATCCCGCAACTAACTCATTAGTTACAATGCTTGCAAGGCTTATAGTGATGTGTATTACTGAGTGGGCCCAGAGATACCTCTCCGACAATCGGAGTGACAAATCCTAATCTCGAAATACGCCAACCCAACAAGTACCTTTGGAGACACCTGTAGAGCACCTTTATAATCACCCAGTTACGTTGTGACGTTTGGTAGCACACAAAGTGTTCCTCCGGTAAACGGGAGTTGCATAATCTCATAGTCATAGGAACATGTATAAGTCATGAAGAAAGCAATAGCAACATACTAAACGATCGAGTGCTAAGCTAACGGAATGGGTCAAGTCAATCACATCATTCTCCTAATGATGTGATCCCGTTAATCAAATGACAACTCATGTCTATGGCTAGGAAACATAACCATCTTTGATCAACGAGCTAGTCAAGTAGAGGCATACTAGTGACACTCTGTTTGTCTATGTATTCACACAAGTATTATGTTTCCGGTTAATACAATTCTAGCATGAATAATAAACATTTATCATGATATAAGGAAATAAATAATAACTTTATTATTGCCTCTAGGGCATATTTCCTTCAGTCTCCCACTTGCACTAGAGTCAATAATCTAGATTACACAGTAATGATTCTTACACCCATGGAGTCTTGGTGCTGATCATGTTTTGCTCGTGGAAGAGGCTTAGTCAACGGGTCTGCAACATTCAGATCCGTATGTATCTTGCAAATTTCTATGTCTCCCACCTGGACTAAATCCCGGATGGAATTGAAGCGTCTTTTGATGTGCTTGGTTCTTTTGTGAAATCTGGATTCCTTTGCTAAGGCAATTGCACCAGTATTGTCACAAAAGATTTTCATTGGACCCGATGCACTAGGTATGACACCTAGATCGGATATGAACTCCTTCATCCAGACTCCTTCATTTGCTGCTTCCGAAGCAGCTATGTACTCCGCTTCACACGTAGATCCCGCCACGACACTTTGCTTAGAACTGCACCAACTGACAGCTCCACCGTTCAATGTAAACACGTATCCGGTTTGCGATTTAGAATCGTCCGGATCAGTGTCAAAGCTTGCATCAACGTAACCATTTACGATGAGCTCTTTGTCACCTCCATAAACGAGAAACATATCCTTAGTCCTTTTCAGGTATTTCAGGATGTTCTTGACCGCTGTCCAGTGATCCACTCCTGGATTACTTTGGTACCTCCCTGCTAAACTTATAGCAAGGCACACATCAGGTCTGGTACACAGCATTGCATACATGATAGAGCCTATGGCTGAAGCATAGGGAACATCTTTCATCTTCTCTCTATCTTCTGCAGTGGTCGGGCATTGAGTCTTACTCAATCTCACACCTTGTAATACAGGCAAGAACCCTTTCTTTGCTTGATCCATTTTGAACTTCTTCAAAACTTTGTCAAGGTATGTGCTTTGTGAAAGTCCAATTAAGCGTCTTGATCTATCTCTATAGATCTTGATGCCCAATATATATGCAGCTTCACCGAGGTCTTTCATTGAAAAACTCTTATTCAAGTATCCCTTTATGCTATCCAGAAATTCTATATCATTTCCAATTAGCAATATGTCATCCACATATAATATCAGAAATGCTACTGAGCTCCCACTCACTTTCTTGTAAATACAGGCTTCTCCAAAAGTCTGTATAAAACCAAATGCTTTGATCACACTATCAAAGCGTTTATTCCAACTCCGAGAGGCTTGCACCAGTCCATAAATGGATCGCTGGAGCTTGCACACTTTGTTAGCTCCCTTTGGATCGACAAAACCTTCCGGTTGCATCATATACAACTCTTCTTCCAGAAATCCATTCAGGAATGCAGTTTTGACATCCATTTGCCAAATTTCATAATCATAAAATGCGGCAATTGCTAACATGATTCGGACAGACTTGAGCATCGCTACGGGTGAGAAGGTCTCATCGTAGTCAATCCCTTGAACTTGTCGAAAACCTTTCGCAACAAGTCGAGCTTTATAGACAGTAACATTACCGTCAGCGTCAGTCTTCTTCTTGAAGATCCATTTATTTTCAATGGCTTGCCGATCATCGGGCAAGTCAACCAAAGTCCATACTTTGTTCTCATACATGGATCCCATCTCGGATTTCATGGCCTCAAGCCATTTTGCGGAATCTGGGCTCACCATCGCTTCTTCATAGTTCGTAGGTTCGTCATGGTCTAGTAACATAACCTCCAGAACAGGATTACCGTACCACTCTGGTGCGGATCTTAATCTGGTTGACCTACGAGGTTCAGTAATAACTTGATCTGAAGTTTCATGATCATTATCATTAACTTCCTCACTAATTGGTGTAGGTGTCGCAGAAACTGGTTTCTGTGATGATCTACTTTCCAATAAGGGAGCAGGTACAGTTACCTCATCAAGTTCTACTTTCCTCCCACTCACTTCTTTCGAGAGAAACTCCTTCTCTAGAAAGGATCCATTCTTAGCAACGAATGTCTTGCCTTCGGATCTGTGATAGAAGGTGTACCCAACAGTCTCCTTTGGGTATCCTATGAAGACACATTTCTCCGATTTAGGTTCGAGCTTATCAGGTTGAAGTTTCTTCACATAAGCATCGCAACCCCAAACTTTAAGAAACGACAACTTTGGTTTCTTGCCAAACCATAGTTCATAAGGCGTCGTCTCAACGGATTTCGATGGTGCCCTATTTAGAGTGAATGCAGCCGTCTCTAAAGCATAACCCCAAAACGATAGCGGTAAATCAGTAAGAGACATCATAGATCGCACCATATCTAGTAAAGTACGATTACGACGTTCGGACACACCATTACGTTGTGGTGTTCCGGGTGGCGTGAGTTGCGAAACTATTCCGCATTGTTTCAAATGTAGGCCAAACTCGTAACTCAAATATTCTCCTCCACGATCTGATCGTAGAAACTTTATTTTCTTGTTACGATGATTTTCAACTTCGCTCTGAAATTCTTTGAACTTTTCAAATGTTTCAGACTTATGTTTCATTAAGTAGATATACCCATATCTGCTCAAATCATCTGTGAAGGTGAGAAAATAACGATATCCGCCACGAGCCTCAATATTCATCGGACCACATACATCTGTATGTATGATTTCCAACAAATTAGTTGCTCTCTCCATAGTTCCGGAGAACGGTGTTTTAGTCATCTTGCCCATGAGACACGGTTCGCAAGTACCAAGTGATTCATAATCAAGTGATTCCAAAAGTCCATCATTATGGAGTTTCTTCATGCGCTTTACACCGATATGACCTAAACGGCAGTGCCACAAATAAGTTGCACTATCATTATCAACTCTGCATCTTTTGGCTTCGACATTATGAATATGTGTGTCACTACTACCGAGATTCATTAAAAATAGACCACTCTTCAAGGGTGCATGACCATAAAAGATATTACTCATATAAATAGAACAACCATTATTCTCTGATTTAAATGAATAACCGTCTCGCATCAAACAAGATCCAGATATAATGTTCATGCTCAACGCTGGCACCAAATAACAATTATTTAGGTCTAATACTAATCCCGAAGGTAGATGTAGAGGTAGCGTGCCGACGGCGATCACATCGACTTTGGAACCGTTTCCCACGCGCATCGTCACCTCGTCCTTGGCCAGTGTTCGCTTAATCCGTAGTCCCTGTTTCGAGTTGCAAATATTAGCAACAGAACCAGTATCAAATACCCAGGTGCTACTGCGAGCTCTGGTAAGGTACACATCAATAACATGTATATCACATATACCTTTGTTCACCTTGCCATCCTTCTTATCCGCCAAATACTTGGGGCAGTTCCGCTTCCAGTGACCAGTCTGCTTGCAGTAGAAGCACTCAGTCTCAGGCTTAGGTCCAGATTTGGGTTTCTTCTCCTGAACAGCAACTTGCTTGCTGTTCTTCTTGAAGTTCCCCTTCTTCTTCCCTTTGCCCTTTTTCTTGAAACTAGTGGTCTTATTGACCATCAACACTTGATGCTCCTTTTTGATTTCTACCTCCGCTGCCTTTAGCATTGCGAAGAGCTCGGGAATTGTCTTATTCATCCCTTGCATGTTATAGTTCATCACGAAGCTCTTGTAGCTTGGTGGCAGTGATTGAAGAATTCTGTCAATGACGCTATCATCCGGAAGATTAACTCCCAGTTGAATCAAGTGATTGTTATACCCAGACATTTTGAGTATATGCTCACTGACAGAACTATTCTCTTCCATCTTGCAGCTGTAGAACTTATTGGAGACTTCATATCTCTCAATCCGGGCATTTGCTTGAAATATTAACTTCAACTCCTGGAACATCTCATATGCTCCATGACGTTCAAAACGTCGTTGAAGACCCGGTTCTAAGCCGTAAAGCATGGCACACTGAACTATCGAGTAGTCATCAGCTTTGCTCTGCCAGACGTTCATAACCTCTGGTGTTGCTCTTGCAGCAGGCCTGGCACCCAGCGGTGCTTCCAGGACGTAATTCTTCTGTGCAGCAATGAGGATAATCCTCAAGTTACGGACCCAGTCCGTATAATTGCTACCATCATCTTTCAACTTTGCTTTCTCAAGGAACGCATTAAAATTCAACGGAACAACAGCACGGGCCATCTATCTACAATTAACATAGACAAGCAAGATACTATCAGGTACTAAGTTCATGATAAATTTAAGTTCTATTAATCATATTACTTAAGAACTCCCACTTAGATAGACATCCCTCTAATCATCTAAGTGATTACGTGATCCAAATCAACTAAACCATAACCGATCATCACGTGAAATGGAGTAGTTTTCAATGGTGAACATCACTATGTTGATCATATCTACTATATGATTCACGCTCGACCTTTCGGTCTCAGTGTTCCGAGGCCATATCTGCATATGCTAGGCTCGTCAAGTTTAACCTGAGTATTCTGCGTGTGCAAAACTGGCTTGCACCCGTTGTAGATGGACGTAGAGCTTATCACACCCGATCATCACGTGGTGTCTGGGCACGACGAACTTTGGCAACGGTGCATACTCAGGGAGAACACTTTTATCTTGAAATTTAGTGAGAGATCATCTTATAATGCTACCGTCAATCAAAGCAAGATAAGATGCATAAAAGATAAACATCACATGCAATCAATATAAGTGATATGATATGGCCATCATCATCTTGTGCTTGTGATCTCCATCTCCGAAGCACCGTCATGATCACCATCGTCACCGGCGCGACACCTTGATCTCCATCGTAGCATCGTTGTCGTCTCGCCAACTATTGCTTCTACGACTATCGCTACCGCTTAGTGATAAAGTAAAACAATTACATGGCGATTGCATTGCATACAATAAAGCGACAACCATATGGCTCCTGCCAGTTGCCGATAACTCGGTTACAAAACATGATCATCTCATACAATAAAATTCAGCATCATGTCTTGACCATATCACATCACAACATGCCCTGCAAAAACAAGTTAGACGTCCTCTACTTTGTTGTTGCAAGTTTTACGTGGCTGCTACGGGCTTAGCAAGAACCGTTCTTACCTACGCATCAAAACCACAACGATAGTTTGTCAAGTTGGTGCTGTTTTAACCTTCGCAAGGACCGGGCGTAGCCACACTCGGTTCAACTAAAGTGAGAGAGACAGACACCCGCCAGTCACCTTTAAGCAACGAGTGCTCGCAACGGTGAAACCAGTCTCGCGTAAGCGTACGCGTAATGTCGGTCCGGGCCGCTTCATCTCACAATACCGCTGAACCAAAATATGACATGCTGGTAAGCAGTATGACTTATATCGCCCACAACTCACTTGTGTTCTACTCGTGCATATAACATCAACGCATAAAACCAGGCTCGGATGCCACTGTTGGGGAACGTAGTAATTTCAAAAAAAATCCTACGCACACGCAAGATCATGGTGATGCATAGCAACGAGAGGGGAGAGTGTTGTCCACGTACCCTCGTAGACCGAAAGCGGAAGCGTTTAACACAACGCGGTTGATGTAGTCGTACGTCTTCACGATCCGACCGATCAAGTACCGAACGCACGGCACCTCCGAGTTCAGCACACGTTCAGCTCGATGACGTCCCTCGAACTCCGATCCAGCCGAGTGTTGAGGGAGAGTTTCGTCAGCACGACGGCGTGGTGACAATGATGATGTTCTACCGACGCAGGGCTTCGCCTAAGAACCGCTACGATATTATCGAGGTGTAATATGGTGGAGGGGGGCACCGCACACGGCTAAGAGATCAATGATCAATTGTGTGTCTAGAGGTGCCCCCCTGCCCCCGTATATAAAGGAGCAAGGGGGGTTCGGCCGGCCAAGGGGAGAGGCGCGCCAGGAGGAGTCCTACTCCTACCGGGAGTAGGACTCCCCCCTTTTCCATGTTGGACTAGGAGAGAGAGGGGGAAGAGGTGGAGGGGAGGAAGGAAAGGGGGGGCGCCGCCCCCTCTCCTTGTCCTATTCGGACTGGGGGGAGGGGCGTGCGGCCCTGCCCTGGCCTCCTCTCCTCTCTTCCACCTAGGCCCACTAAGGCCCATTAAGTTACCGGGGGGTTCCGGTAACCTCCCGGTACTCCGGAAAAATCCCGATTTCACCCGGAACACTTCCGATATCCAAACATAGGCTTCCAATATATCAATCTTTATGTCTCGACCATTTCGAGACTCCTCGTTATGTCCGTGATCACATCCGGGACTCCGAACAACCTTCGGTACATCAAAACATATAAACTCATAATATAACTGTCATCGTAACGTTAAGCGTGCGGACCCTACGGGTTCGAGAACTATGTAGACATGACCGAGACACCTCTCCGGTCAATAACCAATAGCGGAACCTGGATGCTCATATTGGTTCCCACATATTCTACGAAGATCTTTATCGGTCAGACCGCATAACAACATACGTTGTTCCCTTTGTCATCGGTATGTTACTTGCCCGAGATTCGATCGTCGGTATCTCGATACCTAGTTCAATCTCGTTACCGGCAAGTCTCTTTACTCGTTCCGTAATACATCATCCCGCAACTAACTCATTAGTCACAATGCTTGCAAGGCTTATAGTGATGTGTATTACTGAGTGGGCCCAGAGATACCTCTCCGACAATCGGAGTGACAAATCCTAATCTCGAAATACGCCAACCCAACAAGTACCTTTGGAGACACCTGTAGAGCACCTTTATAATCACCCAGTTACGTTGTGACGTTTGGTAGCACACAAAGTGTTCCTCCGGTAAACGGGAGTTGCATAATCTCATAGTCATAGGAACATGTATAAGTCATGAAGAAAGCAATAGCAACATACTAAACGATCGAGTGCTAAGCTAACGGAATGGGTCAAGTCAATCACATCATTCTCCTAATGATGTGATCCCGTTAATCAAATGACAACTCATGTCTATGGCTAGGAAACATAACCATCTTTGATCAACGAGCTAGTCAAGTAGAGGCATACTAGTGACACTCTGTTTGTCTATGTATTCACACAAGTATTATGTTTCCGGTTAATACAATTCTAGCATGAATAATAAACATTTATCATGATATAAGGAAATAAATAATAACTTTATTATTGCCTCTAGGGCATATTTCCTTCAGGTATGTGCTTTGTGAAAGACCTATGAGGCGTCTCGATCTATCTCTATAGATCTTGATGCCTAATATGTAAGCAGCTTCTCCAAGGTCCTTCATTGAAAAACACTTATTCAAGTAGGCCTTTATACTTTCCAAGAATTCTATATCATTTCCCATCAATAGTATGTCATCCACATATAATATGAGAAATGCTACAGAGCTCCACTCACTTTCTTGTAAACACAGGCTTCTCCATAAGTCTGTGTAAACCCAAACGCTTTGATCATCTCATCAAAGCGAATGTTCCAACTCCGAGATGCCTGCACCAGACCATAGATTGAGCGTTGGAGCTTGCATACTTTGTTAGCATTCTTAGGATCGACAAAACCTTCCGGCTGCATCATATACAATTCTTCCTTAAGAAAGCCGTTAAGGAATGCCGTTTTGACGTCCATTTGCCATATCTCATAATCGTAGAATGCGGCAATTGCTAACATGATTCGGACGGACTTCAGCTTCGCTACGGGTGAGAAGGTCTCATCGTAGTCAACACCTTGAACTTGTAGATAACCCTTAGCGACAAGTCGAGCTTTATAGATGGTAACATTTCCATCCGCGTCCGTCTTCTTCTTAAAGATCCATTTATTTTCTATCGCTGGCCGATCATCGGGCAAGTCTGTCAAAGTCCATACTTTGTTTTCATACATGGATCCTATCTCGGATTGCATGGCTTCAAGCCATTTGTTGGAATCTAGACCCGCCATTGCTTCTTCATAGTTCGAAGGTTCACCGTTGTCCAACAACATGATTTCCAGGACAGGGTTGCCGTACCACTCTGGTACGGAACGTGTCCTTGTGGACCTACGAAGTTCAGTGGTAACTTGATCATGATCGTCATCATTAACTTCCTCTCTAGTCGGTGCAGGCACCATAGAAACAATTTCTTGTGTTGTGCTACTTTCTGGTTCGAGAGGGGTCATCTCATCAAGTTCCACTTTCCTCCCACTTACTTCTTTCGAGAGAAACTCTTTCTCCAGAAAGGACCTGTTCTTGGCAACGAAGATCTTGCCTTCGGATCTGAGGTAGAAGGTATACCCAATGGTTTCCTTAGGGTATCCTATGAAGACGCATTTTCCGACTTGGGTTCGAGCTTTTCAGGTTGAAGTTTCTTGACATAAGCATCGCATCCCCAAACTTTAAGAAACGACAGCTTAGGTTTCTTTCCAAACCATAATTCATACGGTGTCGTCTCAACAGATTTCGACGGAGCCCTATTTAAAGTGAATGCGGCAGTCTCTAAAGCATAACCCCAGAATGATAGCGGTGGATCGATAAGAGACATCATAGATCGCACCATATCCAATAAAGTGCGATTACGATGTTCGGACACACCATTACACTGAGGTGTTCCAGGCGGCGTGAGTTGTGAAACAATTCCACATTTCCTTAAGTGTGTGCCAAATTCGTGACTCAAATATTCCCCTCCATGATCTGATCGTAAGAACTTTATTTTCCTGTCACATTGATTCTCAACCTCACTCTGAAATTCCTTGAACTTTTCAAAGGTCTCAGACTTGTGTTTCATTAAGTAGACATACCCATATCTACTCAAGTCATCAGTGAGGGTGAGAACATAACGATAGCCACCGCGAGCCTCAACGCTCATTGGACCGCACACATCAGTATGTATGACTTCCAATAAGTTGGTTGCTCGCTCCACTGTTCCGGAGAACGGAGTCTTGGTCATTTTGCCCATGAGGCATGGTTCGCACGTGTCAAATGATTCATAATCAAGAGACTCCAAAAGTCCATCTGCATGGAGTTTCTTCATGCGTTTGACACCAATGTGACCAAGGCGGCAGTGCCACAAGCATGTGGGACTATCATTATCAACCTTACATTTCTTGGCATTCACACTATGAATATGTGTAACATCACGTTTGAGATTCATTAAGAATAAACCATTGACCAGCGGGGCATGACCATAAAACATATCTCTCATATAAATAGAACAACCATTATTCTCGGATTTAAATGAGTAGCCATCTCGCATTAAACGAGATCCAGATACAATGTTCATGCTCAAAGCTGGCACTAAATAACAATTATTGAGGTTTAAAACTAGTCCCGTAGGTAAATGTAGAGGTAGCGTACCAACGGCGATCACATCGACCTTGGAACCATTCCCGACGCGCATCGTCACGTCGTCCTTCGCCAGTCTCCGCTTATTCCGCAGCTCCTGCTTTGAGTTACAAATATGAGCAACCGCAACGGTATCAAATACCCAGGAGCTACTACGAGCGCTGGTTAGGTACACATCAATAACATGTATATCACATATACCTTTGGTATTGCCGGCCTTCTTATCCGCGAAGTACTTGGGGCAGTTCCGCTTCCAGTGACTGTTTCCCTTGCAATAAAAGCACTCAGTCTCAGGCTTAGGTCCATTCTTTGTCTTCTTCCCAGCAGCTTGCTTACCGGGCGCGGCAACTCCCTTGCCGTCTTTCTTGAAGTTCTTCTTACCCTTGCCTTTCTTGAACTTAGTGGTTTTATTCACCATCAACGCTTGATGTTCCTTTTTGATCTCCACCTCCGCTGATTTCAGCATTGAATATACCTCAGGAATGGTCTTTTCCATCCCCTGCATATTGAAGTTCATCACAAAGCTCTTGTAGCTAGGTGGGAGCGACTGAAGGATTCTGTCAACGACCGCGTCATCTGGGAGATTAACTCCCAGCTGAGACAAGCGGTTGTGCAACCCAGACATTTTGAGTATGTGTTCGCTGACGGAACTATTCTCCTCCATCTTACAACTGTAGAACTTGTCGGAGACTTCATATGTCTCGACCCGGGCATGAGCTTGGAAAACCATTTTCAGCTCTTGGAACATCTCATATGCTCTGTGCTGCTCAAAACGCTTTTGGAGCCCCAGTTCTAAGCTGTAAAGCATGCCACACTGAACCAGGGAGTAATCATCACTACGCGACTGCCAGGCGTTCAGAACGTCTTGAGTTGCTGGGAAAACAGGTGCATCACCTAGCGGTGCTTCAAGGACATATGCTTTCTTGGCAGCTATGAGGATAATCCTCAGGTTACGGACCCAGTCCGTGTAGTTGCTACCATCGTCTTTTAGCTTGGTTTTCTCTAGGAACGCGTTGAAGTTGAGGGCAACATTAGCGTGGGCCATTTGATCTACAAGACATATTGTAAAGGTTTTTAGACTAAGTTCATGATAATTAAGTTCATCTAATCAAATTATTAACGACCTCCCACTCAGACAGACATCCCTCTAGTCATCTAATTGATACATGATCCGAGTCAACTAAGCCGTGTCCGATCATTACGTGAGACGGACTAGTCATCATCGGTGAACATCTTCATGTTGATCGTATCTGCTATACGACTCATGTTCGACCTTTCGGTCTCTTGTGTTCCGAGGCCATGTCTGTACATGCTAGGCTCGTCAAGTCAACCTAAGTGTATTGCGTGTGTAAATCTGGCTTACACCCGTTGTATGCGAACGTTAGAACCTATCACACCCGATCATCACGTGGTGCTTCGGAACAACGAACCTTCGCAACGGTGCATAGTTAGGGGGAACACTTTCTTGAAATTTTAGCGAGGGATCATCTTATTTATGCTACCGTTGTTCTAAGTAAATAAGATGTAAAACATGATAAACATCACATGCAATCAAATAGTGACATGATATGGCCAATATCATTTTGCTCCTTTTGATCTCCATCTTCGGGGCGCCATGTTCATCATCGTCACCGGCATGACACCATGATCTCCATCATCGTGTCTTCATGAAGTTGTCTCGCCAATTATTACTTCTACTACTATGGCTAACGGTTAGCAATAAAGTAAAGTAATTACATGACGTTTCAGTTGACACGCAGGTCATAAATAAATTAAGACAACTCCTAGGCTCCTGCCGGTTGTCATACTCATCGACATGCAAGTCATGATTCCTATTACAAGAACATGATCAATCTCATACATCACATATATCATTCATCACATCCTTCTGGCCATACCACATCACATGACACTTGCTGCAAAAACAAGTTAGACGTCCTCTAATTGTTGTTGCAAACTTTTACGTGGCTGCTATAGGTTTCTAGCAAGAACGATTCTTACCTACGCCAAAACCACAACGTGATATGCCAATTTCTATTTACCCTTCACAAGGAGCCTTTTCATCGAATCCGATCCGACTAAAGTGGGAGAGACAGACACCCGCTAGCCACCTTATGCATCAAGTGCATGTCAGTCGGTGGAACCTGTCTCACGTAAGCGTACGTGTAAGGTCGGTCCGGGCCGCTTCATCCCACGATGCCGCCGAATCAAGATAATACTAGTAACGGCAAGTAAATTGACAAAATCGACGCCCACAACAACTTGTGTTCTGCTCGTGCATAGAAACTATGCATAGACCTAGCTGATGATGCCACTGTTGGGGATCGTAGCATAAATTTAAAATTTTCTACGCATCACCAAGATCAATCTATGGAGTCATCTAGCAACGAGAGAGAGGAGTGCATCTACATACCCTTGTAGATCGCGAGCGGAAGCGTTCAAGAGAACGGGGTTGATGGAGTCGTACTCGTCGTGATCCAAATCACCGATGATCCTAGCACCGAACGGACGGCACCTCCGCGTTCAACACACGTACGGTTGGGAGAGACGTCTCCTCCTTCTTGATCCAGCAAGGGGGAAGGAGAGGTTGATGGAGATCCAGCAGCACGACGGCGTGGTGGTGGAAGCAGCGGGGATCTCGGCAGGGCTTCGCCAAGCTCAGCGAGAGGGAGAGGTGTTACGGGGGGAGGGGAGGTGCCAGGGGCTTGGGTGCGCAGCCCTCCCTCCCCCCTCTTTATATAGGGGCCCTGGGGGGCGCCGGCCCCTAGAGATCTAATCTCAAGGGGGGCGGCGGCCAAGGGGGGAACTTGCCCCCCAAGTCAGGTGGGGCGCCCCCCACCCCCAGGGTTTCCAACCCTAGGCGTAGGGGGAGGCCCATGGGGGGCGCACCAGCCCACCAGGGGATGGTTCCCTTCCCACTTCAGCCCATGGGGCCCTCCGGGATAGGTGGCCCCACCCGGTGGACCCTCGGGACCCTTCCGGTGGTCCCGGTACAATACCGGTGACCCCCGAAACTTTCCCGGTGGCCGAAACTGGACTTCCTATATACAAATCTTTACCTCCGGACCATTCCGGAACTCCTCGTGATGTCCGGGATCTCATCCGGGACTCCGAACAACTTTCGGGTTACCGCATACTAATATCTCTACAAACCTAGCGTCACCGAACCTTAAGTGTGTAGACCCTACGGGTTCGGGAGACACGCAGACATGACCGAGACGACTCTCCGGTCAATAACCAACAGCGGGATCTGGATACCCATGTTGGCTCCCACATGCTCCTCGATGATCTCATCGGATGAACCACGATGTCGAGGATTCAAGTAATCCCGTATACAATTCCCTTTGTCAATCGGTACGTTACTTGCCCGAGATTCGATCGTCGGTACCCCAATACCTCGTTCAATCTCGTTACCGGCAAGTCACTTTACTCGTTCCGTAATGCATGATCCTGTGACTAACTACTTAGTCACATTGAGCTCATTATGATGATGCAATACCGAGTGGGCCCAGAGATACCTCTCCGTCATACGGAGTGACAAATCCCAGTCTCGATCCGAGCCAACCCAACAGACACTTTCGGAGATACCTGTAGTGCACGTTTATAGCCACCCAGTTATGTTGTGATGTTTGGTACACCCAAAGCATTCCTACGGTATCCGGGAGTTGCACGATCTCATGGTCTAAGGAAATGATACTTGACATTAGAAAAGCTTCAGCAAACGAACTACATGATCTAGTGCTATGCTTAGGATTGGGTCTTGTCCATCACATCATTCTCCTAATGATGTGATCCCGTTATCAATGACATCCAATGTCCATGGTCAGGAAACCGTAACCAATGGTCTATGTGTTCACACATGTATTACGATTTCCGGATAACACAATTATAGCATGAACAATAGACAATTATCATGAACAAGGAAATATAATAATAACCATTTTATTATTGCCTCTAGGGCATATTTCCAACACTTGACCCATTCCGTTAGCTTAGCATTTGATCGTTTAGTATATTGCTATTGCTTTCTTCATGACTTATACATGTTCCTATGACTATGAGATTATGCAACCCCCGAATACCGGAGGAACACTTTGTGTGCTATCAAACGTCACAACGTAACTGGGTGATTATAAAGGTGCTCTACAGGTGTTTCCGAAGGTACTTGTTGGGTTGGCATAGTCGAGATTAGGATTTGTCACTCCGATTGTCGGAGAGGTATCTCTGGGCCCTCTCGGTAATACACATCACTATAAGCCTTGCAAGCAATGCAACTAATGAGTTAGTTGCGGGATGATGTATTACGGAACGAGTAAAGAGACTTGTCGGTAACGAGATTGAACTAGGTATTGAGATACCGATGATCGAATCTCGGGCAAGTAACATACCGATGACAAAGGGAACAACGTATGTTGTTATGCGGTTTGACCGATAAAGATCTTCGTAGAATATGTGGGAGCCAATATGAACATCCAGGTTCCGCTATTGGTTATTGATCGGTGCTACCTCTTGAGCACTGCGTTGGTTTTCCCTTGAAGAGGAAAGGGTGATGCAGTAAAGTAGCGTAAGTATTTCCCTCGGTTTTTGAGAACCAAGGTATCAATCCAGTAGGAGGCCACGCTCAAGTCCCTCGCACCTACGCAAACAAATAAAAACCTCGCAACCAATGCAATAAAGGGGTTGTCAATCCCTTCACGGTCACTTATGAAAGTGAGATCTGATAGATATGATAAGACAATATTTTTGGTATTTTTATAATAAAGATGCAAAGTAAAATAAAAGGCAATAAAAATAGCTAAGTGTTGGAAGCTTAATATGATGGAAAATAGACCAGGGTGAAGGAAATATGCCCTAGAGGCAATAATAAAGTTATTATTTATTTCCTTATTACATGATAAATGTTTATTATTCATGCTAGAATTGTATTAACCGGAAACATGATACATGTGTGAATACATAGACAAACAGAGTGTCACTAGTATGACTCTACTTGACTAGCTCGTTGATCAAAGATGGTTATGTTTTCTAGCCATAGACATGAGTTGTCATTTGATTAACGGGATCACATCATTAGGAGAATGATGTGATTGACTTGACCCATTCCGTTAGCTTAGCACTTGATCGTTTAGTATTCTGCTATTGCTTTCTTCATGACTTATACATGTTCCTATGACTATGAGATTATGCAACTCCCGTTTACCGGAGGAACACTTTGTGTGCTACCAAACGTCACAACGTAACTGGGTGATTATAAGGGTGCTCTACAGGTGTCTTCGATGGTACTTGTTGGGTTGGCGTATTTCGAGATTAGGATTTGTCACTCCGATTGTCGGAGAGGTAACTGACGGAACTCTCCCTCGAAGCTCTGCTGGATCGAAGTTCGTGGGACGTCATCGAGCTGAACGTGTGCTGAACTCGGAGGTGTCGTGCGTTCGGTACTTGAATCGGTCGGATCGTGAAGACGTACGACTACATCAACCGCGTTGTCATAACGCTTTCGCTTTCGGTCTACAAGGGTACGTGGACACACTCTCCCCTCTCGTTGCTATGCATCACCATGATCCTGTGTGTGCGTAGGAATTTTTTTGAAATTACTACATTCCCCAACAGTGGCATCCAAGCCTGGTTTTATGCGTAGATGTCATATGCACGAGTAGAACACAAGTGGTGGGCGATACAAGTCATACTGCTTACCAGCATGTCATACTTTGGTTTGGCGGTATTGTTGGATGAAGCGGCCCGGACCGACATCACGTGTATGCTTACGCGAGACTGGTTCTACCGACGTGCTTTGCACACAGGTGGCTGGCGGGTGTCAGTTTCTCCAACTTTAGTTGAACCGAGTGTGGCTACGCCCGGTCCTTGAGAAGGTTAAAATAGCACTAACTTGACGAATTATCGTTGTGGTTTTGATGCGTAGGTAAGAACAGTTCTTGCTCAGCCCGTAGCAGCCACGTAAAACTTGCAACAACAAAGTAGAGGACGTCTAACTTGTTTTTGCAGGGCATGTTGTGATGTGATATGGTCAAGACGTGATGAGATATAAGTTGTTCTATGAGATGATCATGTTTTGTTGAAGTTATCGGCAACTGGCAAAAGCCTTATGGTTGTCTCTCTATTGCATAAGATGCAAGCGCCAAATAATTGTTTTACTTTATCGCTATGCGATAGCAATAGTTGCAAAAGCAATAGTTGGCGAGACGACCATGTGATGACACATTGATATAGATCAAGATGATGGAGATCATGGTGTCATGCCGGTGACGATGGAGACCATGACGATGCTTTGGAGATGGAGATCAAAGGCACAAGATGATGATGGCCATATCATGTCACATATTATGATTGCATGTGATGTTTATCTTTTATACATCTTATTTTGCTTAGTTCGGCGGTAGCTTTATAAGATGATCTCTCACTAAATTTCAAGTATAAGTGTTCTCCCTGAGTATGCACCGTTGCGAAAGTTCTTCGTGCTGAGACACCACGTGATGATCGGGTGTGATAGGCTCTACGTTCAAATACAACGGGTGCAAAACAGTTGCACACGCGGAATACTCAGGTTAAACTTGACGAGCCTAGCATATGCAGATATGGCCTCGGAACACTGAGACCGAAAGGTCGAGCGTGAATCATATAGAAGATATGATCAACATAGTGATGTTCACCATTGAAAACTACTCCATCTCACGTGATGATCGGACATGGTTTAGTTGATTTGGATCACCTGATCACTTAGATGATTAGAGGGATGTCTATCTAAGTGGGAGTTCTTAAGTAATATGATTAATTGAACTTTAATTTATCATGAACTTAGTCCTGGTAGTATTAGCATATCTATGTTGTAGATCAATAGCACGCGATGTTGCTCCCCGTTTATTGTGTTCCTAGAGAAAAACTATGTTGAAAAATGTTAGTAGCAATGATGCGGATTGGATCCGTGATCTGAGGATTATCCTCATTGCTGCACAGAAGAATTATGTCCTTGATGCACCGCTAGGTGACAGACCTATTGCAAGAGCAGATGCAAACGTTATGAACGTTTGGCTAGCTCAATATGATGACTACTTGATAGTTTAGTGCACCATGCTTAATGGCTTAGAATCGGGACTTCAAAGACGTTTTGAACATCATGGACCATATGAGATGTTCCAGGAGTTGAAGTTAATATTTCAAGCAAATACCCGAGTTGAGAGATATGAAGTCTCCAACAAGTTCTATAGCTAAAAGATGGAGGAGAATAGCTCAAGCAGTGAGCATGTGCTCAGATTGTCTGGGTACTACAATCGCTTGAATCAAGTGGGAGTTAATCTTCCAGATAAAATAGTGATTGACAGAATTCTCTAGTCACCATCACCAAGTTAGTAGAATTCGTGATGAACTATAGTATGCAAGGGATGACGAAAACGATTCCCGAGCTTTTCATGATGATAAAATCGATAAAGGTAAAATCAAGAAAGAGCATCAAGTGTTGATGATTAACAAGACCACTAGTTTCAAGAAAAGGGGCAAAGGGAAGAAGGGGAACTTCAAGAAGAAACGGCAAGCAAGTTGCTGCTCGAGTGAAGAAGCCCAAGTCTGGACCTAAGCCTGAGACTAAGTGCATCTACTGCAAAGGGACTGGTCACTGGAAGCGGAACTACCCCAAGTAATTGGCGAATAAGAAGGATGGCAAAGTGAACATAAGTATATTTGATATACATGTTATTGATGTGTACTTTACTAGTGTTTATAGCAACCCCTCGGTATTTGATACTGGTTCAGTTGCTAAGAGTAGTAACTCGAAACGGGAGTTGTAGAATGAATAGAAACTAGTTAAGGGCGAGGTGACGATGTGTGTTGGAATGAATTCCAAGATTGATATGATCATCATCGCACACTCCCTATACTTTCGGTAATAGTGTTGAACCTAAATAAGTGTTATTTGGTGTTTGCGTTGAGCATGAATATGATTTGACCATGTTTATTGCAATACGGTTATTCATTTAAGTTAGAGAATAATTGTTGTTCTGTTTACATGAATAAAACCTTTTATGGTCATACACCCAATGAAAATGGTTTGTTGGATCTCGATCGTAGTGATGCACATATTCATAATATTGAAGCCAAAAGATGCAAAGTTAATAATGATAGTGCAACTTATTTGTGGCACTGCCGTTTAGGTCATATTGGTGTAAAGCGCATGAAGAAACTCCATGCTGGTGGGATTTTGGAATCACTTGATGCTTGCGAACCATGCCTTATGGGCAAGATGACTAAGACTCCGTTCTCCGGAACAATGGAGCGAGCAACAGACTTATTGGAAATAATACATACTGATGTATGCGGTCCGATGAGTGTTGAGGCTCGCGGTGGGTATCGTTATTTTCTAACCTTCACAGATGATTTGAGCAGATATGGGTATATCTACTTGATGAAACATAAGTCTGAAACATTTGAAAAGTTCAAAGAATTTCAGAGTGAAGTGGAAAATCATCGTGACAAGAAAATAAAGTTTCTACGATCTAATCGCGGAGACAAATATTTGAGTTACGAGTTTGGTCTTCGGTTAAAACAATGTGGAATAGTTTCACAAATTCGTCCCACCTGGAACACCACAGCATAATGGTGTGTCCGAATGTCATAACCGTACTTTATTGGATATAGTGCAATCTATGATGTTTCTTACCGATTTACCACTATAGTTTTGGGGTTATGCATTAGAGACAGCTGCATTCACGTTAAATAGGGCACCATCTAAATCCGTTGAGATGACACCTTATGAACTTTGGTTTGGCAAGAAACCAAAAGTTGTCGTTTCTTAAAATTTGGGGTTGCGATGCTTATGTGAAAAATTTTCATCTTGATAAGCTCAAACGCAAATTGGAGAAATGTGTCTTCATAGGATACCCAAAGGAGATAGTTGGGTACACCTTCTATCACAGATCCGAAGGCAAGATATTCATTGCTTATAATGGATCCTTTCTAGAGAAGGAGTTTCTCGCGAAAGAAGTGAGTGGGAGGAAAGTAGAACTTGATGAGGTAACTGTACCTGCTCCCTTATTGGAAAGTAGTTCATCACAGAAAAATGTTCCTGTGACTCCTACAACAATTAGTGAGGAAGCTAATGATGATGATCATGTAAATTCAGATCAAGTTACTACCGAACCTCGCAGGTCAACCAGAGTGAGATCCGCACCAGAGTGGTATGGTAATCCTGTTCTGGAGGTCATGTTACTTGACCATGACAAACCTAGGAACTATGAGGAAGCGACGATGAGCCCAGATTCCGCGAAATGGCTTGAGGCCATGAAATCTGAGATGGGATCCATGTATGAGAACAAAGTGTGGACTTTGGTTGACTTGCCCGATGATCGACAATCAATTGAGAATAAATGGATCTTCAAGAAGAAGACAGACGCTGACGGTAATGTTATTGTCTATAAAGCTCTAGTTGTTGCGAAAGGTTTTCGACAAGTTCAAGGGATTGACTACGATGAGACCTTCTCACCCGTAGCGATGCTTAAGTCCGTCCGAATCATGTTAGCAATTGCCGCATTTTATGATTATGAAATTTGGCAAATGGATGTAAAGACTGCATTCCTGAATGGATTTCTGGAAGAAGAGTTGTATATGATGCAACCTGAAGGTTTTATCGATCCAAAGGGAGTTAACAAAGTGTGCAAGCTCCAGCGATCCATTTATGGACTGGTGCAAGCCTCTCGGAGTTAGAATAAACGCTTTGATAGTGTGATCAAAGCATATGGTTTTATACAGACTTTTGAAGAAGCCTGTATTTACAAGAAAGTGAGTGGGAGCACTACAACATTTCTGATAAATATATGTGAATGACATATTGTTGATTGGAAATAATGTAGAATTTTCTGGAAAGCATAAAGGAGTATTTGAAAGGAGTTTTTCAAAGAAAGACTTCGGTGAAGCTGCTTACATATTGAACATCAAGATCTATGAGATAGATCAAGACGCTTGATAAGTTTTTTCAATGAGTACATACCTTGACAAGATTTTGAAGTGGTTCAAAATGCAACAGTCAAAGAAAGAGTTCTTGTCTGTGTTACAAGGTGTGAAATTTGAGTAAGACTCAACGCCTGACCACGGCAAAAATAGAGAGAGAATGAAAGTCATTCCCTATGCCTCAGCCATAAGTTCTATAAAGTATGCCATGCTGTGTACCAGACCTATTGTATACCCTACACTGATTTTGGCAAAGGGAGTACAATAGTGATCTAGGAGTAGACAACTGGATAGCGGTCAAAATTATCCTTAGTGGAATAAGGATATGTTTCTCGATTATGGAGGTGGCAAAAGGTTCGTCGTAAAGGGTTACGTCGATGCAAATTTTGACACTGATCCAGATGACTCTAAGTCTCAATCTGGATGCATATTGAAAGTGGGAGCAATTAGCTAGAGTAGCTCCATGCAGAGCATTGTTGACATAGAAATTTGCAAAATACATACGGATCTGAATGTGGCAGACCCGTTGACTAAACTTCTATCATAAGCAAAACATGATCACACCTTAGTACTCTTTGGGTGTTAATCACATAGCGATGTGAACTAGATTATTGACTCTAGTAAACCCTTTGGGTGTTGGTCACATGACGATGTGAACTATGGGTGTTAATCACATGGTTATGTGAACTATTGGTGTTAAATCACATGGCGATGTGAACTAGATTATTGACTCTAGTGCAAGTGGGAGACTGAAGGAAATATGCCCTAGAGGCAATAATAAAGTTATTATTTATTTCCTTATTACATGATAGATGTTTATTATTCATGCTAAAATTGTTTTAACCGGAAACATGATACATGGGTGAATACATAGACAAACAGAGTGTCACTAGTATGCCTCTACTTGACTAGCTCATTGATAAAAGATGGTTATGTTTCCTAGCCATAGACATGAGTTGTCATTTGATTAACGGGATCACATCATTAGGAGAATGATGTGATTGACTTGACCCATTCCGTTAGCTTAGCACTTGATCGTTTAGTATTCTGCTATTGCTTTCTTCATGACTTATACATGTTCCTATGACTATGAGATTATGCAACTCCTGTTTACCAGGGGAACACTTTGTGTGCTACCAAACATCACAACGTAACTGGGTGATTATAAAGGTGCTCTACAGGTGTCCCCGAAGGTACTTGTTGGGTTGGCGTATTTCGAGATTAGGATTTGTCACTCCGATTGTCGGAGAGGTATCTCTGGGCCCACTCGGTAATGCACATCACTATAAGCCTTGCAAGCATTGTAACTAATGAGTTAGTTGCGGGATGATGTATTACGGAACGAGTAAAGAGACTTGCCGGTAACGAGATTGAACTAGGTATTGAGACGATTGAATCTCAGGCAAGTAACATACCGATGACAAAGGGAACAACGTATGTTGTTATGCGGTTTGACCGATAAAGATCTTCGTAGAATATGTGGGATCCAATATGAGCATCCAGGTTCCGCTATTGGTTATTGACCGGAGACGTGTCTCGGTCATGTCTACATAGTTCTCGAACCCGTAGGGTCCGCACGCTTAAAGTTCGGTGACGATCGGTATTATGAGTTTTGTGTTTTGATGTACCGAAGGTAGTTCGGAGTCCCGGATGAGATCGGGGACATGACGAGGAGTCTCGAAATGGTCGAGACGTAAAGATCGATATATTGGACGACTATATTCGGACATCGGAAAGGTTCCGAGTGATTCAGGTATTTTTCAGAGTACCGGAGAGTTACGGGAATTCGCCGGGGAGTATATGGGCTTATTGGGCTTTAGGGGAAAGAGAGAGAGGAGGCTGCGCGCCCCCCAAGGCTTAGTCCGAATTGGACTAGGGGGAGGGGCGGCGCCCCCTCCTTCCTTCTCTTCTCTTTTCCCTTTCCTTATCTCCTACTACTTGGAAGGGCTCCTAGTTCTACTAGGAAAGGGGGAATCCTACTCCCGGTGGGAGTAGAACTCCCCTAGGGCGCGCCATAGAGAGGGCCGGCCCCTCCCCTCCTCCACTCCTTTATATACATGGCCAGGGGGCACCCCATAGACACACAAGTTGATCTGTTGATCTTTCCCAGCCGTGTGCGGTGCCCCCCTCCACCATATTCCACCTCGGTCATATCGTAGCGGTGCTTAGGCGAAGCCCTGCATCGGTAGCAACTTCATCACCGTCATCACGCCGTCATGCTGATGGAACTCTCCCTCGAAGCTCTGCTGGATCGGAGTTCGTGGGACGTCATCGAGCTGAACATGTGCTGAACTCGGAGGTGCCGTGCGTTCGGTACTTGGATCGGTCGGATCGTGAAGACGTACGACTACATCAACCGCGTTGTCATAATGCTTCCGCTTTCGGTCTACGAGGGTACGTGGACACACTCTCCCCTCTCGTTGCTATGCATCACCATGATCCTGTGTGTGCGTAGGAATTTTTTTGAAATTACTATGTTCCCCAATACCGGGGGCCATAGGTTTCACTAGTGGCTTCTCTCAAGAGCATAAGTATTACGGTGGGTGAACAAATTACTGTTGAGCAATTGATAGAATTGAGCATAGTTATGAGAATATCTAGGTATGATCATGTGTATAGGCATCACATCCGTGACAAGTAGACCGACTCCTGCCTGCATCTACTACTATTACTCCACACATCGACCGCTATCCAGCATGCATCTAGAGTATTAAGTTCAAAAGAATAGAGTAATGCTTTAAGTAAGATGACATGATGTAGAGGGATAAACTCATGCAATATGATATAAACCCCATCTTGTTATCCTCGATGGCAACAATACAATACGTGCCTTGCTGCCCCTGCTGTCACTGGGAAAGGACACCACAAGATTGAACCCAAAGCTAAGCACTTCGCCCATTGCAAGAAAGATCAATCTAGTAGGCCAAACCAAACTGATAATTCGAAAAGACTTGCAAAGATAACCAATCGTACATAAAAGAATTCAGAGAAGATTCAAATATTGTTCATAGATAAACTTGATCATAAACCCACAATTCATCGGTCTCAACAAACACACCGCAAAAGAAGATTACATCGAATAGATCTCCACGAGAATCGTGGAGAACTTTGTATTGAGATCCAAAGAGAGAGAAGAAGCCATCTAGGTAATAACTATGGACTCGAAGGTCTGAGGTAAACTACTTACACATCATCGGAGAGGCTATGGTGTTGATGTAGAATCCCTCCGTGATCAATGCCCCCTCCGGCAGGACGCCGGAAAAGGCCCCAAGATGGGATCTCACAGGTACAGAAGGTTGCGGCGGTGGAATTAGGTTTTCGTGGATGCTTCTGTTGGTTTGGGGGTACGTAGGTATATATAGGAGGAAGAAGTACGTCGGTGGAGCAACGTGGGCCCCATGAGGGTGGAGGGCGCGCCCAGGGGGGTAGGCGCGCCCCCTTGCCTCGTGCTGTCCTGGTTGATTTCTTGACATAGACTCCAAGTCCTCTGGATCACGTTTGTTCCGAAAATCACGTTCCCGAAGGTTTCACTCCGTTTGGACTCCGTTTGATATTCTTTTTCTGCGAAACTCTGAAATAGACAAAAAAAACAGCAATTTGGGCTGGGCCTCCGGTTAATAGGTTAGTCCCAAAAATAATATAAAAGTGTATAACAAAGCCCATTAATCATCCAAAACAGAATATAATATAGCATGGAGCAATCAATAATTATAGATACGTTGGAGACGTATCAAGCATCCCCAAGCGTAATTCCTGCTCGTCCTCAAGTAGGTAAATGATAAAAACAGAATTTTTGGTGCGGAATGCTACTTGGCATAATTTTTTAATGTAACCCTCTTAATTGTGGTATGAATATTCAGATCCGAAAGATTCAAGATAAAAGTTTAATATTGACATAAAAGCAATAATACTTCAAGCATACTAACTAAGCAATTATGTCTTCTCAAAATAACATGGCCAAAGAAAGTTCATCCCTACAAAATCATATAGTTTAGTCATGCTCCATTTTCGTCACACAAGAATGCTCTCATCATGCACAACCCCGATGACAAGCCAAGCAATTGTTTCATACTTTAGTAATCTCAAACTTTTTCAACCTTCACGCAATACATGAGTGTGAGCCATGGACATAGCACTATGGGTGGAATAGAATATAATGGTGGGTTATGTGGAGAAGACAAAAAAGGAGAAAGTCTCACATCAACGCGGCTAATCAACGGGCTATGGAGATGCCCATCGATTGATGTTAATGCAAGGAGTAGAGATTGCCATGCAACGGATGCACTAGAGCTATAAATGCATGAAAGCTCAACAAAAGAAACTAAGTGGGTGTGCATCCAACTTGCTTGCTCACAAAGACCTAGGGCATTTGAGGAAGCCCATCGTTGGAATATACAAGCCAAGTTCTATAATGAAAAATTCCCACTAGTATATGAAAGTGACAAAACAAGAGACTCTCTATCATGAAAATCATGGTGCTACTTTGAAGCACAAGTGTGGAAAAAAAGATAGTAGCATTGTCCCTTTTTATTTTCTCTTTTTTTTGGGCCTCCCTTTTTTTATTTGGCCTTTCTCTCTCTTTTTTTATTGGGACAATGCTCTATGAATGATGATCATCAGACTTCTATTTATTTACAAATCAATGATTACAACTCGATACTAGAACAAACTATGACTCTATATGAATGCCTCCGGTGGTATACCGGGATAGGCAATGAATCAAGAGTGACATGTATGAAAAATTATGAACGGTGGCTTTGCCACAAATACGATGTCAACTACATGATCATGCAAAGCAATATGACAATGATGAATGTGTCATGATAAACGGAACGGTGGAAAGTTGCATGGCAATATATCTCGGAATGGCTATGGAAATGCCATAATAGGTAGGTATGGTGGCTGTTTTGAGGAAGATATAAGGAGGTTTATGTGTGACAGAGCGTATCATATCACGGGATTTGGATGCACCAGCGAAGTTTGCACCAACTCTCAATGTGAGAAAGGGCAATGCACGGTACCGAAGAGGCTAGCAATGATGGAAGGGTAAGAGTGCGTATAATCCATGGACTCAACATTAGTCATAAAGAACTCACATACTTATTGCAAAAATCTACAAGTCATCAAAAACCAAGCACTACGCGCATGCTCCTAGGGGGATAGATTGGTAGGAAAAGACCATCGCTCGTCCCCGACCGCCACTCATAAGGAAGACAATCAAAGAACACCTCATGTTTCAAATTTGTTACATAACGTTTACCATACATGCATGCTACGGGACTTGCAAACTTCAACACAAGTATTTCTCAATTTCACAACTACTAAACTAGCACAACTTTAATATCACTACCTCCATATCTCAAAACAATCATCAAGCATCAAACTTCTCTTAGTATTCAGCACACTCATAAGAAAGTTTTTACTAGTCTTGAATACTTAGCACATTAGGGTTAATTTCCCAATTTAAGCAAATTACCATGCTGTTTAAGACTCTCAAAATAATATAAGTGAAGCATGAGAGAATAATAGTTTCTATAAAACAAAACCACTGTCGTGCTCTAAAAGATATAAGTGAAGCACTAGAGCAAAAACTATATAGCTCAAAAGATATAAGCGAAGCGCATAGAGTATTCTAATAAATTCCGAATCATGTGTGTCTCTCTCAAAAGGTGTGTACAGAAAAGATGATTGTGGTAAACTAAAAAGCAAAGACTCAAATCATACAAGACGCTCCAAGCAAAACACATATCATGTGGTGAATAAAAATATAGCTCGAAGTAAAGTTACCGATGGAAGTAGACGAAAGAGGGGATGCCTTCCGAGGCATCCCCAAGCTTTGGCTTTTTTGTGTCCTTAGATTATCTTGGGGTGCCATGGGCATCCCCAAGCTTAGGCTCTTGCCACTCCTTGTTCCATAATCCATCAAATCTTTTACCCAAAACTTGAAAACTTCACAACACAAAACTTAACAGAAAATCTTGTGAGCTCCGTTAGCGAAAGAAAACAAAACACCACTTCAAGGTACTGTAATGAACTCATTCTTTATTTATATTGTTGTTAAACCTACTGTTTCCAACTTCTCTATGGTTTATAAACTATTTTACTAGCCATAGATTCATCAAAATAAGCAAACAACACACGAAAAACAGAATCTGTCAAAAACAGAACAGTCTGTAGTAATCTGTAACTAACGCAAACTTCTGGAACTCCAAAAAATCTACCAAAATAGGAAGACCTAGACAATTTGTTTATTGATCTGCTGCAGTTGGAATCAATATTTTATCACGTTCTGGTGATTTTTAATAATTGTTTTCATGAACAGAAAGTTTCTGGAATTTTCAGCAAGATCAAATAACTATCATCCAAGAAGATCCTATAGGTTTAACTTGGCACAAACACTAACTAAAACATAAAAACAAATCTAACCAGAGGCTAGATCAAAGATTTATTTCTAAACAGAAGCAAAAAGCAAAAAACTAAAAAAATAGAATTGGGTTGCCTCCCAACAAGCGCTATCGTTTAACGCCCCTAGCTAGGCATAAGAGCAAGGAGAGATCTAGGTATTGCCATCTTTGGTAGGCAATCCATAAGTGGCTCTCATAATAGATTCATATGGTAGTTTAATTTTCTTTCTAGGAAAGTGTTCCATGCCTTTCTTTAATGGAAATTGGAATCTAATATTTCCTTCCTTCATATCAATAGTTGCACCAATCGTTCTAAGCAAAGGTCTACCAAGAATAATAGGACATGAAGGATTGCAATCTATGTCAAGAACAATAAAATCTACGGGCACATAGTTCCTATTTGCAACAATAAGAACATCATTAATTCTTCCCATAGGTTTCTTAATAGTGGAATCCACAAGGTGTAAGTTCAAAGAACAATCATCAAATTCACGGAAACCTAGCAAATCACACAAAGTTTTTGGAATCGTGGAAACACTAGCACCCAAATCACACAAAGCATAGCATTCATGATCTTTAATTTTAATTTTAATAGTAGGTTCCCACTCATCATAAAGTTTTCTAGGGATAGAAACTTCCAACTCAAGTTTTTCTTCATAAGATTGCATCAAAGCATCAACGATATGTTTAGTAAAAGCTTTATGTTGACTATAAGCGTGTGGAGAATTTAGCACGGATTGCAACAAGGAAATACAATCTATCAAAGAGCAGTTATCATAATTAAATTCCTTGAAATCCAAAATAGTGGGTTCATTAATATCTAGAGTTTTGATCTCTTCAATCCCACTTTTACCAATTTTTGCATCAAGATCTAAAAACTCCGAATTTTTGGGATGCCTTCTAGGTAAAGGTGGCTCATATTCAGTCCCATCATTATCAAGATTCATTTTGGAAAACAAAGATTTAATAGGGGACACATCAATAACTTTTAGATCTTCATCTTTATTCTCACAAAAAATTTCCGACTTAGCGGCCATCTTATTAACTAAGTTGGCCTGCTTATCCGAAACTTCAGCTATTAATTTTTCGAGATGAGCAATCTGAGATTTCAAACCATAAAATTCTTTAGACATATCATCGCGCTCTTTATTCATATAACCCATAAAGCTTTTTTGTTCCTTAAGCTCGTTCCTAAAGAAATTATTATGCTCAAATTGTAAAGTCATAAAACTCCTTACGTTGTTTTCGATCTCCTCTAACCTTTTAAGGTGAAGATCGCCAAATCTAGGTAGAGCCATCGTGACAAGCAAGCAATCCAACACACGAGCAAACAAGAATCAAGCGAAAAAGAGGCGAACGGAAAGGCGAGGGCGAATAAAACGGCAAGGGTGAAGTGGGGGAGAGGAAAACGAGAGGCAAATGGCAAATAATGTAATGCGGGAGATAAGAGTCTGTGATGGGTACTTGGTATGTTGACTTTTGCGTAGACTCCCCGGCAACGGCGCTAGAAATCCTTCTTGCTACCTCTTGAGCACTGCGTTGGTTTTCCCTTGAAGAGGAAAGGGTGATGCAGTAAAGTAGCGTAAGTATTTCCCTCAGTTTTTGAGAACCAAGGTATCAATCCAGTAGGAGGCCACGCTCAAGTCCCTCGCACCTACACAAACAAATAAAAACCTCGCAACCAACGCAATAAAGGGGTTGTCAATCCCTTCACGGTCACTTACGGAAGTGAGATCTGATAGATATGATAAGATAATATTTTTGGTATTTTTATAATAAAGATGCAAAGTAAAATAAAAGGCAATAAAAATAGCTAAGTGTTGGAAGATTAATATGATGGAAAATAGACCCCGGGGCCATAGGTTTCACTAGTGGCTTCTCTCAAGAGCATAAGTATTACGGTGGGTGAACAAATTATTGTTGAGCAATTGATAGAATTGAGCATAGTTATGAGAATATCTAGGTATGATCATGTATATAGGCATCACATCTGTGACAAGTAGACCGACTCTTGCCTGCATCTACTACTGTTAATCCACACATCGACCGCTATCCAGCATGCATCTAGAGTATTAAGTTCAAAAGAGCAGAGTAACGCTTTATGTAAGATGACATGATGTAGAGGGATAAACTCATGCAATATGATATAAACCCCATCTTGTTATCCTCGATGGCAACAATACAATACGTGCCTTGCTGCCCCTGCTATCATTGGGAAAGGACACCACAAGATTGAACCCAAAGCTAAGCACTTCTCCCATTGCAAGAAAGATCAATCTAGTAGGCCAAACCAAACTGATAATTCGAAGAGACTTGCAAAGATAACCAATCGTACATAAAAGAATTAAGAGAAGATTCAAATATTGTTCATAGATAAACTTGATCATAAACCCACAATTCATCGGTCTCAACAAACACACCGCAAAAGAAGATTACATCGAATAGATCTCCACGAGAATCGTGGAGAACTTTGTATTGAGATCCAAAGAGAGAGAAGAAGCCATCTAGCTAATAACTATGGACCCGAAGGTCTGAGGTAAACTACTCACACATCATCGGACAGGCTTTGGTGTTGATGTAGAAGCCCTCCGTGATCAATGCCCCCTCCGGCAGGACGCCGGAAAAGGCCCCAAGATGGGATCTCACGGGTACAGAAGGTTGCGGCGGTGGAATTAGGTTTTCATGGATGCTTCTGTTGGTTTGGGGGTACGTAGGTATATATAGGAGGAAGAAGTACGTCGGTGGAGCAACATGGGCCCCACGAGGGTGGAGGGCGCGCCCCCTGCCTCGTGCTCTCCTGGTTGATTTCTTGACGTAGACTCCAAGTCCTCTGGATCCCGTTTGTTCCGAAAATCACGTTCCCGAAGATTTCATTCCGTTTGGACTCCGTTTGATATTCTTTTTCTGCGAAACTCTGAAATAGGCAAAAAAACAGCAATTTGGGCTAGGCCTCCGGTTAATAGGTTAGTCCCAAAAATAATATAGAAGTGTATAACAAAGCCCATTAATCACCCAAAATAGAATATAATATAGCATGGAGCAATAAAAAATTATAGATACGTTGGAGACGTATCAACCGGAGACATGTCTCGGTCATGTCTACATAGTTCTCGAACCCGTAGGGTCCGCATGCTTAACGTTCGGTGACGATCGGTATTATGAGTTTTTGTGTTTTGATGTACCGAAGGTAGTTTGGAGTCCTGGATATGATCACGGACATGACGAGGAGTCTCGAAATGGTTGAGATGTAAAGATCGATATATTGGACGACTATGTTTGGACACCGGAAGTGTTTCGGGAGGTTTCAGACATATACCGGAGTACCGGGGGGGTTACCGGAACCCCCCGGGGAGTATATTGGGCCTAATGGGCCTTAGTGGGAGAAGAGGAGGGGCGGCCAGGGCAGCCGCCCCCTCCCCCTCTAGTCCAAATTGGACAAGGAGGGGGGGGGGGCGGCGCCCCCCTTTCCTTCTCTCCCTCTCTCCCTTCCTTCCCCTCTCCTACTCCTACTTGTAAGGGGGGAGTCCTACACCCGGTGGGAGTAGGACTCCTCATGGGGCGCGCCATAGGAGGATGGCCCCCTGCCCCTCCTCCACTCCTTTATATACGGGGAGGGGGGCACCCCTTGGAGACACAACAATTGGTCATTGATCTTTTAGCCGTGTGCGGTGCCCCCCTCCACCATAATCCACCTCGGTCATATCGTAGTGGTGCTTAGGCGAAGCCCTGCGTCGGTAGCATCACCATCACCATCATCACGGCGTCGTGCTGAAGGAACTGTCCCTCGAAGCTCTGCTGGATCGGAGTTCGTGGGACGTCACCGAGCTGAACGTGTGCTGAACTCGGAGGTGCCGTGCGTTCGGTACTTGGATCGGTCGGATCATGAAGACGTACGACTACGTCAACCGTGTTCTCATAACGCTTCCGCTTACGGTCTACGAGGGTACGTGGACGACACTCTCCCCTCTCGTTGCTATGCATCACCATGATCATGCGTGTGCGTAGGATTTTTTTTAAATTACTACGTTCCCCAACAGTGGCATCCGAGCCAGGTTTATGCGTAGATGTTATATGCACGAGTAGAACACAAGTGAGTTGTGGGCGATACAGGTCATACTGCTTACCAGCATGTCATACTTTGATTCGGCAGTATTGTTGGATGAAGTGGCCCGGACCGACATTACGCGTACGCTTACGCGAGACTGGTTCTACCGACGTGCTTCGCACACAGGTGGCTGGCGGGTGTCAGTTTCTCCAACTTTAGTTGAATCGAGTGTGGCTACGCCCGGTCCTTGTGAAGGTTAAAATAACACATACTTGACGAAATATCGTTGTGGTTTTGATGCGTAGGTAAGAACGGTTCTTGCTCAGCCCGTAGCAGTGATACGTCTCCAACATATCTATAATTTATGAAGTATTCATGCTATTATATTATCCATCTTAGATGTTTTATATGCATTTATATGATATTTTATATGATTTTTGGGACTAACCTATTAACCTAGAGCCCAGTGCCAGTTTCTGTTTTTCCCTTGTTTTTGAGTTTTACAGAAAATGAATACCAAACGGAGTCCAATTGACGTGCCAATTTTTGATGATTTTTTATGGACCAAATGAAGCCCCTGGAGTAAAAGAGTTGGGCCAAAAGAGTCCCGGGCTGTCCATGAGGGTGGGGGGGGGGCGCCCACCCCCCTGGGCATGGGCCCCTGCCTCGTGGACAACTCGGAGACCCCCCTGATGTGTAACCAACGCCAAAAATTCCTATAAATACAGAAACCTCTAGAAAATAACCCAGATCGGAAGTTCCGCCGCCGCAAGCCTCTGTAGCCACGAGAAATCAATCTAGGCCCTCTCTGGCACCTTGCCGGAGGGGGCCATCATCACTGGAGGCCATGGAGGAGGATCCCGGAGGGGCCATCATCCCCATGAAGGCCAAGGACCAGAGGGAGAACCTCTCCCCATCTAGGGGGAGGCCATGGAGGAGGAAGCACAAGGGGGAGAACCTCTCCTCCTCTCTCTTGGTGGCGCCGGAGTGCCATCGGGAGGGGATCATCGCCGCGGTGATCGTCTTCATCAACATCACCACCATCATCACCATCCTCATCTATTTTACGCGGTCCACTCTCCCGCACCCCGCTGTAATCCCTACTTGAACATGGTGCTTTATGCCACATATTATGATCCAATGATGTGTTGCCATCCTATGATGTTTTGAGTAGATATCCTTTGTCTTTGGGTTGATTGATGATCTAGATTGGTATGAGTTGTATGTTTTATTATTGGTGCTGTCCTATGGTGCTCTCCGTGTCGCGCAAGCGTGAGGGATTCCCGCTGTAGGGTGTTGCAATACGTTCATGATTCGCTTATAGTGGGTTGGTGGGTGACTGAAACACAAACCCGAGTAAGGGGGTTGTTGCGTATGGGAATAAAGAGGACTTGATGCTTTAATGCTATGGTTGGGTTTTACCTTAATGATCTTTAGTAGTTGCGGATGCTTGCTAGAGTTCCAATCATAAGTGCATATGATCCAAGAAGAGAAAGTATGTTAGCTTATGCCTCTCCCTCATATGAAATTGCAATAGTGATTACCGGTCTTGTTAACGATTGCCTAGGATAATTCCGCACACCGACCCATCATTATTCCACACTCGCTATTTATAATATTTAGTAATATATTCTAACTTTATGATAACAACACCTACTTTTATATTTTAGCTCTCCGACACCATGCAAAGTTATCCTCTTCATACCCACAATGTAGTTTTATTTCTCGTTTCTAGTTGGAAGCAAACATTCGGTGTACGTAGAGTCGTATCAGTGGCAGATAGGGCTTGAGAGAATATTGATCTTACCTTTAGCTCCTTGTGGGTTCGACACTCCATACTTATCACTTCCACCTTTGGAAATTGCTATGATGATTCCCTTCACTTGGGGATTATCAAGCTCTTTTCTGGCGCCGTTGCCGGGGAGCAATAGCGTGGGGTTGATATTCTCGTGTGTGCTTGTTTGCTTTCTTCACTAAGTAGATTTTGTTTTACCTTTTTGTTTCTGTTTAGTTGTGGGTGAAACATGCAATTTTTTTGAAAATAATGAAAATACAAAAAAAATTACTTGCCTCTCATGCCTAAAAAGTTTTTCAAAAAGAGAAGTGATTGGAAAGTTATGCATTGAAGAAGTGAGGGTCGACCTTGAGCACTTGTGTTCATGCTCACGGAAACAATGTAGAATTTTTCATGGAAGTTTCTCTGTAAATAATTATCCCCTTGTGTATATCCATTGTATTATAAAATAATGTGCCAAGCTTTGGTTTTAGGATGATTAGATTGCTTGTTTACTATGTGCAGTACAAAAACAGAAACTTTGGCTGTAGTGCATGAATTTACATTTTTACTGAATAGTCAAATGGGTCTGAAACTTTTTGCACATTACTTCTGTACAAATTTTCAAATTGTCATATTTATTTCATAATTTTTGGAGTTACAGAAGTATACTAAACTTCCAGATTACTACAGACTGTCCTGTTTTTGACAGATTCTGTTTTGCGTGTGTTGTTTGCTTATTTTGATGAATCTATGGCTAGTATCGGGGGGTATGAACCATAGAGAAGTTGGAATACAGTAGGTTTAACACCAATATAAATAAATAATAAGTTTGCAATAGTACCTAAAGGTAGTGATTTGCTTTATTATACTAACGGATCTCACAAAGTTTTTGTTAAAGTTTTGTGTGGATGAAGTGTTCGAAGATCGAGGAGCTATCAATATGAGAAGAATAAAGAGATGCAAGAGTTAAAGCTTGGGGATGCCCAAGGCACCCCAAGTAAATATTTCAAAGGATACTCAAGCATCTAAGCTTGGGGATGCCCCGGTTGGCATCCCATCTTTCTTCTTCAACAAGTATCGATATACCTCAGTTTTTGTTTTGTTCACATGATTTGTGTCCTTTGTGTTTTTCTTTTTCTTTAAGAACCACGCTAGTATGAGATGTCCCTTCATCAATTTATAGAATGATTCATGTGCTTCACTTATATCTTTTGAGTATGACCTTATAGAATGCTCTTTGTGCTTCACTTAAATCTTCTGAGTATGGTTTTATAGAATGCTTCGTGTGCTTCACTTATATATTTTGAGCTTGGATATTGGTTAGTCTATATTAATTGTAGAATGCTCCATGAACTTCACTTATATCTTTTGTAGTATGAACAATACTATCATCTAAATTGGGTTTGGAAGAGTGTCAACTTTAGGAATTAGTGATCCCACTATTCCGAATGAGAAGAATTTTGCTTATGTGGAGAGTAGAAAGATTTCTATGCTTGTAGATCATGAAAAGAATGCTTTATGTGATGGTTTTATTGATGAATTCATTCATGATGCTACTGAAAATTATTATGAGGGAGGAATATATGCTTGTAGGAGTTGCAATAATATCAAGTTTCCTCTCTATGTGCTTAAAGTTTTGAAGTTATACTTGTTTTGCCTTCCTATGCTAGTTGATTCTTGTTCCTATAAATTATGTGTTCACAAAATCCCTAGGTATAGGAAGTTTGTTAGATTCAAATGTGCTAGTCACATTATTCATGATGCTCTCTTTATGTTTCAATTCCTATCTTTTATGTGAGCATCATTGAAATCATCATGCCTAGCTAAAAGGCATTAAAGAAAAGCGCTTGTTGGGAGACAACCCAATATTTACCCTTACTGTTTTTGTGTGTTTACATTATTAAGCTACTGTAGTAATTATTTTTATAGCTTTTGTTTCAATAAAGTTCCAAGTAAGACCTTTGGGAAGACTTGAGTGAAAGTTAATGTGATCTTGCTGTAAAAAACAGAAACTTTGCACTCACGAGATTACCTACCATTTTTTACAGAAGAGTGCTTTTGAGTTGATTCTTTTTGCAGAAGATTAGTAGACAAATTACTCACGTCCACGAATTTATTTCATAATTTTTGGAGTAGCATAAGTATGGTTGCTGTTCAGATCATTACAGACTGTTCTGTTTCTGACAGATTCTGTTTTCATTGCATAGTTTGCTTGTTTTCTAGTTTCTATGGCTTATATTTCTCAATATAAATTGTAGAATGACATGGTACAGTAGACATTGTGTGGGAACAATTATGAACCTTGTCTTTTACAGTACCAAAGTGAATGGTTTACTCTTTATCATACTAACCAATCTCACGAAGTTTCGTTAAGTTTTGTGTGATTGAAGTTTTCCAGCTTTGGGTGAGATATCGATATGAGGAGAATAAGGAGTGGAAAGACCCTAAGCTTGGGGATGCCCAAGGCACCCCAAGGTAATATTCAAGGAAGACTCAAGCACCTAATCTTGGGGATGCCCCGGAAGGCATCCCCTCTTTCGTCTTCAAAACTATCGGTATACCTTACTCGGAGCTATATTTTTATTCGTCACATGATATGTGTTTTGCTTGGAGCGTATTTTCAATTTTACTTGCTGTTTGAATAAAATCATTGGATCTGAATTATTTAATGAAAAAGAATCCTCCCATGGCTAGTTAATTATTTGACTACTCAGTGTTCTTCACTTATATCTTTTGGAGTAGTTCGTCATTTACTCATGTGCTTCACATATATCCTATGAGTAAATGGTTGAATGAATTGAATGTCACAAATCTGAATTTATATATGTTTCATATGCTTATAACATGGGGAGTAATGACTTCACACATAATAAGTATAGGTAGTAAACTCATTGAAAGTTAGCAAACGTAGAATTGGTCACTTGAACAATTCATGAAAGAATATTGAAGGAAGAGAGATTTCACATATAAATATACTATCTTGGACATCTTTTGTAATTGTGAGAACTCATTAAAATATGACATGCTAAAAGGTTGATGTTGGACAAGGAAGACAACTTAATGGGTTATGTTTCCTTATATCCGAAATAAAGTATATTGTCATGGATCATCCAACATGGTGAGCTTGCCTTTCCCTCTCATGCTAGCCAAATTCTTTGCACCAAGTAGAAATACTACTTGTGCTTCCAAACATCCCTTAAAACGAGTTTTTCCATGAGAGTCCACTATACCTACCTATGGATTGAGTAAGATCCTTCAAGTAAGCTGTCATCGGTACTTGCAATAAAAATTGCTCTCTAAATATGTATGATCTATTAGTGTGGAGAAAATAAGCTTTATACGATCTTGTGATATGGAAGCAATAAAAGCGACGGACTGCATAATCAAGGTCCCTATCACAAGTGGCAATATAAAGTGACGTTCTTTTGCATTAAGATTTTGTGCATCCAACCTTAAAATCGCATGACAACCTCTGCTTCCCTCTGGGAAGGGCCTATCTTTTACTTTTATCTTCTACCTTATGCAAGAGTCATGGTGATCTTCACCTTTCCTTTTTACATTTTATCCTTTGGCAAGCACATTGTGTTGGAAAGATCCTGATATATATATCCAACTGGATGTAAGTTATCATGAACTATTATTGTTGACATTACCCATGAGGTAAAAGGTTGGGAGGCGAAACTATAAGCCCCTGTCTTTCTCTGTGTCCGATTAAAACCTTGAACCCATAAATATCACATGAGTGTTAGCAATTGTGAAAGATTAAATGATACTTGAGTATGTGGAGTTTGCTGAATCAAAGCTCTTACATAGACCCTTCCCGAAAATAAGATGAATTGCAATTGTTTGATGACTAAGAGCACTGTTTGTTAGTTTTCAAGAAAGTTTATGATCTATACTTTAACATGTGAATAGCTTGTTACTTGATCATGAAAAGTTTTATGAGATGAGCTACTGTTGTGACATATAATGATGCTAGAAAAGGTGATTGAAATTATCATTGATCAAACTTATGCACCTGCTAGCATTCACACTTCATAAATTATTTCTTTTATCATTTACCTACTCGAGGACGAGCAGGAATTAAGCTTGGGGATGCTGATACGTCTCCAATGTATCTATAATTTATGAAGTATTCATGCTATTATATTATCCATCTTAGATGTTTTATATGCATTTATATGATATTTTATATGATTTTTGGGACTAACCTATTAACCTAGAGCCCAGTGCTAGTTTCTGTTTTTTCCTTGCTTTTGAGTTTTACAGAAAATGAATACCAAACGGAGTCCAATTGACATGCCAATTTTTGATGATTTTTTATGGACCAAAAGAAGCCCCTGGAGTAAAAGAGTTGGGCCAGAAGAGTCCCGGGCTATCCACGAGGGTGGGGGGCGCGCCCACCCCCCTGGGCGTGGCCCCCTGCCTCGTGGACGACTCGGAGACCCCCCTGACGTGAAACCAACGCCAAAAATTCCTATAAATACAGAAACCTCCAGAAAATAACCCAGATCGGAAGTTCCGCCGCCGCAAGCCTCTGTAGCCACGAGAAATCAATGTAGGCCCTCTCTGGGACCCTGCCGGAGGGGGCCATCATCACCAGAGGCCATGGAGGAGGATCCCGTAGGGGCCATCATCGCCATGAAGGCCAAGGACCAGAGGGAGAACGTCTCCCCATCTAGGGGGGAGGCCATGGAGGAGGAAGCACAAGGGGGGAGAACCTCTCCTCCTCTCTCTTGGTGGCGCCGGAGTGCCATCAGGAGGGGAATCATCGCCGCGATGATCGTCTTCATCAACATCACCACCATCATCACCATCCTCATCTCTTTTACGCGGTCCACTCTCCCGCACCCTGCTATAATCCCTACTTGTACATGGTGCTTTATGCCACATATTATGATCCAATGATGTGTTGCCATCCTATGATGTTTTGAGTAGATATCCTTTATCTTTGGGTTGATTGATGATCTAGATTGGTATGAGTTGTATGTTTTATTATTGGTGCTATCCTATGGTGCTCTCCGTGTCGCGCAAGCGTGAGGGATTCCCGCTGTAGGGTGTTGCAATACGTTCATGATTCGCTTATAGTGGGTTGGTGGGTGACTGAAACACAAACCCGAGTAAGGGGGTTGTTGCGTATGGGAATAAAGAGGACTTGATGCTTTAATGCTATGGTTGGGTTTTACCTTAATGATCTTTAGTAGTTGCGGATGCTTGCTAGAGTTCCAATCATAAGTGCATATGATCCAAGAAGAGAAAGTATGCTAGCTTATGCCTCTCCCTCATATGAAAGTGCAATAGTGATTACCGGTCTTGTTAACGATTGCCTAGGATAATTCCGCACACCGACCCATCATTATTCCACACTTGCTATTTATAATATTTAGTAATATATTCTAACTTTATGATAACAACACCTACTTTTATATTTTAGCTCTCCGACACCATGCAAAGTTATCCTCTTCATACCCACAATGTAGTTTTATTTCTCGTTTCTAGTTGGAAGCAAACGTTCGGTGTACGTAGAGTCGTATCAGTGGCAGATAGGGCTTGAGAGAATATTGATCTTACCTTTAGCTCCTTGTGGGTTCGACACTCCATACTTATCACTTCCACCTTTGGAAATTGCTACGATGATTCCCTTCACTTGGGGATTATCAAGCAGCCACGTAAAACTTGCAACAACAAAGTAGAGGATGTCTAACTTGTTTTTGCAGGGCATGCTGTGATGTGATATGGTCAAGACATGATGCTAAATTTTATTGTATGAGATGATCATGTTTTGTAACCGATTTATCGGCAACTGGCAGGAGCCATATGGTTGTCGCTTTATTGTATGAAATGCAATCGCCATGTAATTGCTTTACTTTATCACTAAGCGGTAGCAATAGTCGTTGAAGTAGTAGTTGGCAAGACGACAGCGATGCTACGATGGAGATCAAGGTGTCGCGCCAGTGACGATGGTGATCATGACGGTGCTTTGGAGATGGAGATCAAAGGCACAAGATGATGATGGCCATATCATATCACTTATATTGATTGCATGTGATGTTTATCTTTTATGCATCTTATTTTGCTTAGATCGACGGTAGCATTATAAGATGATCTCTCACTAAATTTCAAGGTATAAGTGTTCTCCCTGAGTATGCACCGCTGCGAAAGTTCGTCGTGCCGAGACACCACGTGATGATCGGGTGTGATAAGCTCTACGTTCACATACAACAGGTGCAAGCCAGTTTTGCACACGCAGAATACTCGGGTTAAACTTGACGAGCCTAGCATATGCAGATATGGCCCCGGAACACTGAGACCGAAAGGTCGAGCGTGAATCATATAGTAGATATGATCAACATAGTGATGTTCACCATTGAAAATTACTCCATCTCACGTGATGATTGGACATGGTTTAGTTGATTTGGATCACGTGATCACTTAGATGATTAGAGGGATGTCTATCTAAGTGGGAGTTCTTAAGTAATATGATTAAATTGAACTTTAATTTATCATGAACTTAGTACTTGATAGTATTTTGCATGTCTATGTTGTTTGTAGATAGATGGCCCGTGCTGTTGTTCCGTTGAATTTTAATGCGTTCCTTGAGAAAGCAAAGTTGAAAGATGATGGTAGCAATTACACGGACTGGGTCCATAACTTGAGGATTATCCTCATTGCTGCACAGAAGAATTACGTCCTAGAAGCACCACTAGGTGCCAAACCTGCTGCAGGAGCAACGCCAGATGTTATGAACGTCTGGCAGAGCAAAGCTGATGACTACTCAATAGTTCAGTGTGCCATGCTTTACGGCTTAGAACCGGGACTTAAACGACGTTTTGAACGTCATGGAGCATATGAGATGTTCTAGGAGTTGAAGTTAATATTTCAAGCAAATGCCCGGATTGAGAGATATGAAGTCTCCAATAAGTTCTATAGCTGCAAGATGGAGGAGAATAGTTCTGTTAGTGAGCATATACTCAAAATGTCTGTGTATGACAATAACTTGATTCAACAAGGAGTTAATCTTCCGGATGATAGTGTCATTGACAGAATTCTTCAATCACTGCCACCAAGCTACAAGAGCTTCATGATGAACTATAATATGCAAGGGATGGATAAGACAATTCCCGAGCTCTTCGCGATGCTAAAGGTTGCGGAGGTAGAAATCAAGAAGGAGCATCAAGTGTTGATGGTCAACAAGACCACCAGTTTCAAGAAAAGGGTAAAGGGAAGAAGGGGAACTTCAAGAAGAATGGCAAGCAAGTTGCTGCTCAAGTGAAGAAGCCCAAGTCTGGACCTAAGCCTGAGACCGAGTGCTTCTACTGCAAGCAGACTGGTCACTGGAAGCGGAACTGCCCCAAGTATTTGGCGGATAAGAAGGATGGCAAGGTGAACAAAGGTATATGTGATATACATGTTATTGATGTGTACCTTACTAATGCTCGTAGTAGTACGTGGGTATTTGATACTGGTTCTGTTGCTAATATTTGCAACTCGAAACAGGGACTACGGATTAAGCGAAGATTGGCTAAGGACAAGGTGATGATGCGCGTGGGAAATGGTTCCAAAGTCGATGTGATCGCGGTCGGCACGCTACCTCTACATCTACCTTCAGGATTAGTTTTAGACCTGAATAATTGTTATTTGGTGCCAGCGTTGAGCATGAACATTATATCTGGATCTTGTTTGATGTGAGACGGTTATTCATTTAAATCTGAGAATAATGGTTGTTCTATTTATATGAGTAATATCTTTTATGGTCATGCACCCTTGAAGAGTGGTGTATTTTTGATGAATCTCGATAGTAGTGATACACATATTCATAATATTGAAACTAAAAGATGTAGAGTTGATAATGATAGTGCAACTTATTTGTGGCACTGCCGTTTAGGTCATATTGGTGTAAAGCGCATGAAGAAACTCCATTCTGATGGACTTTTGGAATCACTTGATTATGAATCACTTGGTACTTGCAAACCATGCCTCATGGGCAAGATGACTAAAACGCCGTTCTCCGAAACTATGGAGCGAGCAACAGATTTGTTGGAAATCATACATACTGATGTATGTGGTCCGATGAATGTTGAGGCTCGCGGCGGGTATCGTTATTTTCTCACCTTCACATATGGTTTGAGCAGATATGGGTATATCTACTTAATGAAACATAAGTCTGAAACATTTGAAAAGTTCAAAGAATTTCAGAGTGAACTGGAAAATCATCGTAACAAGAAAAATAAAGTTTCTGCGATCTGACCGTGGAGGAGAATATTTGAGTTACGAGTCTGGTCTTCATTTGAAACAATGCGGAATAGTTTCGCAACTCACGCCACCCAGAACACCACAGCGTAATGGTGTGTCCGAACGTCGTAATCGTACTTTACTTGATATGGTGCGATCTATGATGTCTCTTACTGATTTACCGCTATCGTTTTGGGGTTATGCTTTAGAGACGGCTGCATTCACGTTAAATAGGGATCCATCTAAATCCGCTGAGATGACGCCTTATGAACCGTAGTTTGGCGAGAAACCAAAGTTGTCGTTCCTTAAATTTTGGGGCTGCGATGCTTATGTGAAAAAGCTTCAACCTGATAAGCTCAAACCCAAATCGGAGAAATGTGTCTTCATAGGATACCCAAAGGAGACAGTTGGGTACACCTTCTGTCACAGATCCGAAGGCAAGACATTCGTTGCTAAGAATGGATCCTTTCTAGAGAAGGAGTTTCTCTCGAAAGAAGTGAGTGGGAGGAAAGTAGAACTTGATGAGGTAACTGTACCTGCTCCCTTATTGGAAAGTAGTTCATCACATAAATCTATTCCTGTGACTTCTACACCAATTAGTGAGGAAGCTAATGATGATGATCATGTAACTTCAGATCAAGTTACTACTGAACCTCGTAGGTCAACCAGAGTAAGATCCGCGCCAGAGTGGTATGGTAATCCTGTTCTGGAGGTCATGTTACTAGACCATGAAGAACCTACGAACTATGAGGAAGCGATGATGAGCCCAGATTCCACGAAATGGCTTGAGGCCATGAAATCTGAGATGGGATCCATGTATGAGAACAAAGTGTGGACTTTGGTTCACTTGCCCGATGATCGGCAAGCCATTGAGAATAAATGGATCTTCAAGAAGAAGACAGACGCTGACGGTAATGTTATTGTCTACAAAGCTCGACTTGTTGCGAAAGGTTTTCGACAAGTTCAAGGAGTTGACTACGATGAGAATTTCTCACCCGTAGCGATGCTTAAGTCTGTCTGAATCATGTCAGCAATTGCCGCATTTTATGATTATTAAATTTGGCAAATGGATGTAAAGACTGCATTCCTGAATGGATTTCTGGAAGAGGAGTTGTATATGATGCAACATGAAGGTTTTATCAATCCAAAGGATGCTAACAAAGTGTGTAAGCTCCAGCGATCCATCTATGCACTGGTGCAAGCATCTCTGAGTTGGAATAAACGTTTTGATAGTGTGATCAAAGCATATGGTTTTATACAGACTTTTGGAGAAGCCTGTATTTACAAGAAAGTGAGTGGGAGCTCTATAGCATTTCTAATATTATATGTGGATGACATATTGTTGATTGGAAATGATATAGAATTTCTGGATAGCATAAAAGGATACTTGAATAAGAGTTTTTCAATGAAAGACCTCAGTGAAGCTGCTTATATATTGGGCATCAAGATCTATAGAGATAGATCAAGACGCTTAATTGGACTTTCACAAAGCACATACCTTGATAAAGTTTTGAAGAAGTTCAAAATGGATCAAGCAAAGAAAGGGTTCTTGCCTGTGTTACAAGGTGTGAAGTTGAGTCAGACTCAATGCCCGACCACTGCAGAAGATAGAGAGAAAATGAAAGATGTTCCCTATGCTTCAGCCATAGGCTCTATCATGTATGTAATGCTGTGTACCAGACCTGATGTGTGCCTTGCTATTAGCTTAGCAGGGAGGTACGAAAGTAATCCAGGAGTGGATCACTGGACAGCGGTCAAGAACATCCTGAAATACCTGAAAAGGACTAAGGATATGTTTCTCGTTTATGGAGGTGACAAAGAGCTCGTCGTAAATGGTTACGTCGATGCAAGCTTTGACACTGATCCGGATGATTCTAAGTCACAAACCAGATACGTATTTATATTGAACGCTGGAGCTGTCAGTTGGTGCAGTTCTAAGCAAAGCGTCGTGGCGGGATCTACGTGTGAAGTGGAGTACATAGCTGCTTCGGAAGCAGCAAATGAAGGAGTCTGGATGAAGGAGTTCATATCCGATCTAGGTGTCATACCTAGTACATCGGGTCCAATGAAAATCTTTTTCGACAATACTGGTGCAATTGCCTTGGCAAAGGAATCCAGATTTCACAAGAGAACCAAGCACATCAAGAGACGCTTCAATTCCATCTGCGACCAAGTCAAGGAGGGAGACATAGAGATTTGCAAGATACATACGGATCTGAATGTTGCAGACCCATTGACTAAGCCTCTCTCACGAGCAAAACATGATCAACAACAAGACTCCATGGGTGTTAGAATCATTACTGTGTAATCTAGATTATTGACTCTAGTGCAAGTGGGAGACTGAAGGAAATATGCCCTAGAGGCAATAATAAAGTTGTTATTTATATTTCCTTATATCATGATAAATGTTTATTATTCATGCTAGAATTGTATTAACCGGAAACTTAGTACATGTGTGAATATATAGACAAACTAAGTGTCACTAGTATGCCTCTACTTGACTAGCTCGTTGAATCAAAGATGGTTAAGTTTCCTAGCCATAGACATGAGTTGTCATTTGATTAACGGGATCACATCATTAGAGAATGATGTGATTGACTTGAACCATTCCGTTAGCTTAGCATTTGATCGTTTAGTATATTGCTATTGCTTTCTTCATGACTTATACATGTTCCTATGACTATGAGATTATGCAACTCCCGAATACCGGAGGAACACTTTGTGTGATACCAAACGTCACAACGTAACTGGGTGATTATAAAGGTGCTCTACAGGTGTTTCCAAAGGTACTTTTTGGGTTGGCATAGATCGAGATTAGGATTTGTGACTCCGATTGTCGGAGAGGTATCTCTGGGCCCTCTCGGTAATACACATCACTATAAGCCTTGCAAGCAATGCAACTAATGAGTTAGTTGCGGCATGATGTATTACGGAACGAGTAAAGAGACTTGCCGGTAACGAGATTGAACTAGGTATTGAGATACCGACGATCGAATCTCGGGCAAGTAACATACCGATGACAAAGGGAACAATGTATGTTGTTATGCGGTTTGACCGATAAAGATCTTCGTAGAATATGTAGGAGCCAATATGAACATCCAGGTTCCGCTATTGGTTATTTACCGGAGACGTGTCTCGGTCATGTCTACATAGTTCTCGAACCCGTAGGGTCCGCACGCTTAACGTTCGGTGACGATCGGTATTATGAGTTTTTGTGTTTTGATGTACCGAAGGTAGTTCGGAGTCCCGGATATGATCACGGACATGACGAGGAGTCTCTAAATGGTCGAGACGTAAAGATCGATATATTGGACAACTATGTTCGGACACCGGAAGTGTTTTGGGAGGTTTCGGACATATACCGGAGTACCGGGGGGGTTACCGGAACCCCCCAGGGAGTATATTGGGCCTAATGGGCCTTAGTGGGAGAAGAGGAGGGGCGGCCAGGGCAGCCATGCGCCCCTCCCCCTCTAGTCCGAATTGGACAAGGAGGGGGGGTGCCCCCTTTCCTTCTCTCCCTCTCTCCCTTCCTTCCCCTCTCCTACTCCTACTTGGAAGGGGGGAGTCCTACTCCCGGTGGGAGTAGGACTCCTCATGGGGCGCGCCATAGGATGCCGGACCCCTCCCCCTTCTCCACTCCTTTATATACGGGGAGGGGGGCACCCCTTGGAGACACAACAATTGATCATTGATCTTTTAGCCGTGTGCGGTGCCCCCTCCACCATAATCCACCTCGGTCATATCGTAGCGGTGCTTAGGCGAAGCCCTGCGTCGGTAGAATCATCATCACCGTCATCACGCCGTCGTGCTGACGGAACTCTCCCTCGAAGCTCTGCTGGATCGGAGTTCGTGGGACGTCACCGAGCTGAACGTGTGCTGAACTCGGAGGTGCCGTGCGTTCGGTACTTGGATCGGTCGGATCGTGAAGATGTACGACTACATCAACCGCGTCCTCATAATGCTTCCGTTTATGGTCTACGAGGGTAAATGGACGACAATCTCCCCTCTTGTTGCTGTGCATCACCATGATCTTGCGTGTGCATAGGAAATATTTTGAAATTACTACGTTCCCCAACAGTTCGTGTGTGGCTGTAATAGAGATGTTTCAGTGCTTTTCTAGCTACTCTAGGTACTATTTCGACATCGTTTATGTATTGATATTGTTGGGGAACGTAGTAATTTCAAAAAATTTCCTACGCACACGCAAGATCATGGTGATGCATAGCAACGAGAGGGGAGAGTGTTGTCCACGTACCCTCGTAGACCAACAGCAGAAGCGTTATCACAACGCGGTTGATGTAGTCGTACGTCTTCACGATCCGACCGATCAAGTACCGAACGTACGGCACCTCCGAGTTCTACACACGTTCAGCTCGATGACGTCCCTCGAACTCCGATCCAGCCGAGTGTTGAGGGAGAGTTTCGTCAGCACGACGGCGTGGTGACGATGATGATGTTCCACCGACGCAGGGCTTCGCCTAAGCTCCGCAACGGTATTATCGAGGTGTAATATGGTGGAGGGGGGCACCGCACACGGCTAAGAGATCTCAAGGATCAATTGTTGTGTCTCTGGGGTGCCCCCTTGCCCCCGTATATAAAGGAGCAAGGGGGAGGCAGCCGGCCAAGGGGAGAGGCGCGCCATAGGGGGGAGTCCTACTCCCACCGGGAGCAGGACTCCTCCTTTCCTTGTGGGAGTAGGAGAAGGGAAGGGGGAAGGAGAAAGCAGGAAGGGTGCGCCCCCCTTCCCTAGTCCAATTCGGACTAGACCATGGGGAGGGGTGCGGCCACCTTTTGAGGCCTTTCTCTCCTTTCCCGTATGACCCATTAAGGCCCAATACGAATTCCCGTAACTCTCCGGTACTCCGAAAAATACCCGAATCACTCGGAACCTTTCCGAAGTCCGAATATAGTCATCCAATATATCGATCTTTACGTCTCGACCATTTCGAGACTCCTCGTCATATCCCCGATCTCATCCGGGACTCCGAACTCCTTCGGTACATCAAAACTCAATAAAACTGTCATTGTAACGTTAAGCGTGCGGACCCTACGGGTTCGAGAACTATGTAGACATGACCGAGACACGTCTCCGGTCAATAACCAATAGCGGGACCTGGATGCCCATATTGGCTCCCACATATTCTACGAAGATCTTTATCGGTCAGACCGCATAACAACATACGTTGTTCCCTTTGTCACCGGTATGTTACTTGTCCGAGATTTGATCGTCGGTATCTCGATACCTAGTTCAATCTCGTTACCGGCAAGTCTCTTTACTCGTTCTGTAACACATCATCCCGCAACCAACTCATTAGTCACAATGCTTGCAAGGCTTATAGTGATGTGTATTACCGAGTGGGCCCAGAGATACCTCTCCGATAATTGGAGTGACAAATCCTAATCTCGAAATACGCCAACCCAACAAGTACCTTTGGAGACACCTGTAGAGCACCTTTATAATCACCCATTTACGTTGTGACGTTTGGTAGCACACAAAGTGTTCCTCCGGTAAACGGGAGTTCCATAATCTCATAGTCATAGGAACATGTATAAGTCATGAAGAAAGCAATAGCAACATACTAAACGATCGAGTGCTAAGCTAACGGAATGAGTCAAGTCAATCACGTCATTCTCCTAATGAGGTGATCTCATTAATCAAATGACAACTTATGTCTATGGCTAGGAAACATAACCATCTTTGATTAACGAGCTAGTCAAGTAGAGGCATACTAGTGACACTCTGTTTGTCTATATATTCACACATGTATTATGTTTCCGGTTAATACAATTCTAGCATGAATAATAAACATTTATCATGATACAAGGAAATAAATAATACTTTATTATTGCCTCTAGGGCATATTTCCTTCAGATATATGTCTAGGGATGTAAGTTTCTTTAGATATGTCAATATATCGGGTTGATGCATATGTGTTGCGTAGTGTAATGGATTTTGTGTTGTATCCTAAACTCGATATTCGTAACCGAGATGGGGGTCGTGTGGCTCGAAGTATTCTACACATATACCGTATATGGAAATACTAATATTAAATCAAAAAATAACTTATGAGTGACAGTCATGGCTTGCCAATGTGGCATTGTAGCATGGTTAAATTAATGCAAAAAATGTAACTCCCAATTGGTATGTGTAAGTGTGTAAGTGGCTAAAGATACATATTCCATTTAATGTGGCCTCTCAAGCACTCTTACTCGTGAAGAGGAAGTGGGAGGACTTGAAGGTGTTCGTGTTTGCAGAAATGCCCTGACTATTTCACACTTATTATTTGTAGATGACTCATTGATACTTAATTGTGAAGGAAAATACTCATAATGCAAGTACGTTCCCTAATACTTATGTGGATGTCACAAGAAATGTGTGCAAAGAATTGGACATAGTAACACAAGCACTTTCAGGCACTTACTTGGGGCTCCCTATTATGGTAGGGATTGACAAAAGTGATTGTTTTCATCATCTTGTTGATAGACTATTGTGGCACCCTGGCTCAGAGAGACCGGAACACCCCGTATTCCAGCCCAGAGATCGAGGAGAAGTCTCTGGAATACGGCACTGCTTGACATAGAACAAATCAGCTCTTATTACAAAGGATAATGATACAAAAGGCTGATGTTACAAACGATCACATCAGCATGGCGACACTACGCCTGCTAAGGTAGCTCTATGCTAGCAGCGGAACTACTCGTGGCATCGGAATACTTCTAGCAGCGGAACAACGATGAAGGTGGTGAACTCCGCTCTGCAGGGACTCTGGCTCAGACACGATCTAACTCGCACGTGCGGTAACCTCGATAAGCAAACAATCAAGCACAGCATCACCTACAATCTGGCATGACACGGCAGGTCAGTACATTGAATGTACTTGCAAGCTCACAACAACCAAAAGCATCAAGGCAAGATAACAACATAGCATTAAACATGTTAATTAAATTAACAGCTACCATGATGCGAAAGCAACAACTAAGCATGATATGAAACTACTACAATGCTGATAAACCAACATCTCAAATCTCAACACCCATCTCACTCTTGGCTATCCCGCCAAGCAATATACCATCTCGATCACCTCATGATCCACCTGATCACCTCGTGATCAAAACATCCACATGATCACCTCGTGACCCCATCACAAACTGAATGATCATCCTCAAGATCATCCCAACATCGGCATCCTGCCAAGCTGTTACTTCTCACAATATCAACATATAAGTCGTCTATAAGTCATTCCGTCATGTGAGTGTTGACCGAACGGTGTGACCTAGTACGAACTTGTGCCCATGATCGAGGACGCGGCTATCGATAGATTTAACTCACACTCTGCAGAGGTTAGTACACTGTACCCACATCACATAAGCCATGGCCTCTTGCTCCCATTCGGGTGGACCAACGGCGTTCCGACAAAACCGATCTACTACATGACACTCTCTCGGGCACTCTGACCAACTCCCCTTTGGGCTAAGTCATGGGTGGCCCGTATGTCAACTCGTGACATCCGCCACCTACGTGCCGGCCACCGTCGTGGCAAAAACAAAAACGGTCCCAAACGGGGACAAAAAGGTGCCTACAACAACTACGGGCACACAAGGCTTATATCCGCCTACCTGATCAGGGTAGCGCGCGCCCATAACCTTCTCTCGTTGGAGGCACCAGCAAGAGGCATGACAATAGACCGCATTAGGGCCTTCCCATAAAAGGTAAATGTGGTTGCACTGGAAAAGCCCGCTTCGGTGGCACTTGACCAACTTAATGACAAAATTATCCCCAAAGTATATCTGCGATAACTGATACTCCGATATCATCTATCAACCTGTAATCCAAGTCATAGCAATATCCAACAAATAATCCAAAGCATAATATCGTCATATCAAAATACTCCGAGGGCAACATATCACTACTATCATGATGAGTCCAAGTACCAAGATACTACTAATCCAATAACAAGAGCAAGCTAGCTAACCATAGATGAACATGATAGCATCATATCCAAAGTAATACTCAAAAGCATAATATCAAATCCTATCATACAAATTGTCATAATCGCCACTAATAATCCAAAGCCAACATGTCATCCACCATTTGCAAAATATTAGTCCTAGAACTCCAAACAACATCATGGCAATAGCAAGATCAAAATATCACTCCGAGAAATGCCATGAGCAAATCATACATAGCTAATGCAATATTTTAAATAAGTTAAAATAATTAAACCATGGCATTGCATTGCAATCATGCAAATGGAGGGTGTGGCTTTCCTGGGAGGGATGGATTCACCGGGAAGAAGTGCGAGAAACTCGCGGAAGGAATCATCGGAAATCTTTCTCTCTCAGAGGGGGCTGAATAAGGGAAAGGGCATAATGGTCATTTTTAGAATGTGACAACATCATGAAAATGGTACCAACATAACGGGCTCAATGAGTTGAGTGGGCTTTGGAATCACCTTAATCGGAGTCACGGTTGGAAAGATACGGCCGTTCGTTCGTTAGCAGAAAAACAAATAAAAATATGTGCTTTTCTGTTGCTAATGGGTGAACGTTCAAAAATCAACAAACTCGGCCGGCGGCTGGAAACAGAAGGTGTCTTTTGCGAAATACGCTTTCTGACGCAGAAAGTGTAATCCTGGTCGAAGTAGAGCCAAAGTACGCTTTCGGTTGAGGAAAACGTATTCTCGCGAATACGCTTTCACTTAACCATGTCAGCGCCCAGCCGGGTCAACGCGTGTGTGGCTGCCAGATGGGGCATGTAGGAGGTGGGGCCCGCCTAGCCTATCTCCTTCTCCAACCTCCCGCTCGCCCGCGCGGGCAGAGGGCATGGCCGGCACCGGCGGCCGTTCCGGCAGCTCGGCCGTCAACAGCGGCGCCCGACCCACCATTGGGCTCAGGGGGTCGAGGAGGTCCCGTCCAGGTAGGATTCAGCAGCGGGGGAGGGCTCGGCTGAGCGGGATGCCAGCCGCGGTAGACGGCGGCGTCGGCCGAAGACAGGCACGTCACTCACTACAAAAAAATACACTCCTGTGATGATACATGTTTGTCACAGTAGGTCATGTTTTCTGTCATGCATGTACATCCATGACGATTTTATGACAGAATCAAGATAGTCATACCTGTGATGTCGTAGAAGTGTTCCATGACATTACCAAAATTATCATCACAGAAGTGTCCACATCCATGACGATAAATCGCGCGTCATAGAATTGCTTTCGTCAAGGGTAACCGACACGTGGCATCCACCGTAACGGGTCGCCGTTAAGCTATCGGGTTCTGGTTTGGATCCGTAACCTATTAACAGCCCCAACCAATGGGGAATTTGCACGTGTAAAATTCTCATTCGCCGGAGGGTCCACGTGTCGGCTCAGCGTTGGGACAGATGTCATCGACTCATAGTACGGGAGGCGCCTATGATACGTCGGCACGTGGCAAGGCCCAACAGTGGCCCATTCCAATGAAAAAGGACGACCCAGTAAAAATTAGCAGGCCAGCCCATGTAAGGCCTACTTGTGCCAGGTCCATTTAAGCCCACTGCCCATACGAGATGTGCCAATTCAGCCTGTCAACGACCCATTAACGATTTGACACCATTGCAACCCATCGTCAGTTCGAGCCCAATAACAACCCGCTATATATTTGGGCTCAATATTGACTCGATGTGGTTTCGTCCTGTTAACGGCCCATTCAAGGGATGGGCCAATTTTCAGGGTGTACATCTTTCGGCCTTTTAGCGACCCATTTAGGGCCAGCTCGGTAGCTACCTAGCTTCTCGATCCAACAAATCCGCAGTGGATCTGCGCCGAATAGTCCGGCTCCCGGAAGCTGGCTTCCCGGATCTGATAAGGTTCTACGTGTAAAAAACTGGAGCAGCATATTGGGTGATCCCAGGAAAAACGAGATCTGGAGTTAGCCTAATTTACGAACGAATGCCACCGCCAAGTGACTTCAGGGGCGCGTACCGGTTCGCTACATTCTCTCTCCCCTCTCCCGATATGTTATCTCTCGTGAACGGGCCAACTTACCTCACCAATGGGCCAACTTCGCTCCTTCCTGGGTTGGCGGCCCGTATAAAAAATAGAAGCTGGATCGATGGCACCGAATGATTTTCTCAGCGATGATTCAGCCGGTAGAAGCGGGAAGCTGGCACGCGGAGCCGGAGCTGAAGATTTTGCAAAGCTGGGCAACTACCGAACAGGCCCTTAAGTGTTGGGACAATTTCTGGCCCGGTGTGTCTTTCAGCCTGTTGACGACCCATAAATGAGTTGGGACAATTGCAGTCGGACCTGAGTTTTGGTCTTTTAATGGCCCATGCTCTTCATGGTCTAATACCAGCCTAGTTTCTCTTTCGGCCTGCTAAAGGCCCACAACACAGTTGGGCCATATACAGTACGACCTGACTTTCGGCCTCTTAGCGGCCCATGCTCTTCATGGTCCAGTACGAGCCCGCTGTCTCTTTTGGCATGCTAAAGACCCACAGTATAGTTGGGCCATATGTAGCCCGACCTTAGTATCGACCTGTGAAATCAAATGGGCCCACCTGTTGCCCGCTTCGATGTCGGCCTGTTAACGACCCGGGAGGTAACAGGGCCGAGCATTAACTTTCGGTCTGGTAACGACCCATTAACTTAATGGGCCCACTAAAGTTTGAACATGTCTGTAGGCCCAATTAGATAATTTGAGCCCATTACGATTAGCAATTATGCACAGGACCAAAACCGATCAATCAAAGGCCTATGAGAATTTTGGCCCCTGCGAGCCCATTAAGGGCAGTGGGCTGCTTCCTTCATATAGGGCCCACGACTGTTCATGCTAAGTAATAATTTCACTGCTTTTTTAGCTTCCTAGCGACCATTTAGCTGGAATGCGAGGCACGCTAAGCAAAGGTACGACATACAGGAAAAAACGTCGCACATCCAGCATATATTACAGGAAATTACATCCACTGGGCAATCAAAGATTGATGCCAGTGCAAATAAATGAACAGAACCTAATGATCTACAACGTCACAATCTGCAACCTCGGCGCGGATGACGCCCATAAGCATGTGGGCAAGTTCTTCCTAATTTGCTACACTGTCTCTGAAAACATTGATTAATTGTTGTTGCGCAATAATGTGCACCTCTGATTCCTCCGCCATTTCCATCATTCCTTCAGCTAGTAATTGGTTCACAAACATACATTTTTTCTGTTGCATTCGATACAGAGGAAACTGAACAGATTCAGATGGCGATTTTGGTAGGCTTGTATTATTGATAGTGGAGAGTGTCTCGACCACTACATCTTAACATAAATTAGGAGGGGAACTGAACAGATTAATCAAGAGTTATTGCCATATTACTTGGCCTAGATTTATTGGAAAGAAACAATGGGGTTGCCTTGCTGTTTTCAGAGTTTGTCTTCTTATCTTCAGCAGTCTGCACCAAATTAACACACTAGCATTGCTATCATTGGCCAGGTCAGATAATAGGAAAGCAACATTGACAACGAACGTTTGGGCAACCAGACCACACCAGCCTACACCAAATTAACACAATATGGCACAACTATCATCAATCAGGTAAAGTAATACGAAAGCAACATTGACACAATGAATGAATGGGCAACCAGAGAAGCACTACAATTCAGTAATGTGCATGATATGAGATAGTACACTAATGCAGCTCAGTATGCAAAACTACCAGGCAGTTTTCCTTACAAAAATCAACATTGTTGCCTTTAATTATACATTTTTGCTACAACTAAATTTAGTTCAGACAAAGGTTGGATTCACGCCAATTAACAAAATACATGCTGATGTAAAAATATAGTGATGTACAACATGTACTTACATCAGCATTGGAGCACAGAGAATTCCCGCAAGATACTTTCCTCGAATACGATCCCAGTGCAGAAAGTCTTCTATCCTTTAAGTTTATTTTCTAAAAGAGAGATGGGTAGGAAACATGTAGAAAATATGATCAGAATACTATAAAATTTCATGATGCGAGGATACGCACACTCTTCTTAGAATGGAGTTGACATATTTTTGTTGGACTGGAGCGGACTAGATCTTTGGCCACTGGAATCTGCTTATTATCAGTAGGAGTTGGGTTTCTCTGTGCTGGAGTAGTATCTATGAAAACTGGAGTTGATTTACTATCTCCTGGCTTTTGGATGTTTTGCAAAGACCTTGTTTGTAACCCATCAGATTCTAACATAGCCGTCTTCCCCTTGCATGCCTTATATAGAAGAATGGTGCTTCAACTATAAAACATGCTACAGTAGAGAGATGGAATAGGCACTGAAGAATAGAAAGGCATGACATATTGACATGTATTCCCTCCATCCGGAAATAAATGGATTGGTCTAGGCGTATTTCAGTTCTAGATACATCCATTTTTATCCATTTCGGCGACATGTAATCCGGACGGAGGGAGTATGATGTAAGAGCTAGGGATACGACAGGACAACATTGAAAAAAACACTAGTTGAATGTAAAACTGTATGCTAGCGGAATACATATAGAAAAACACTAAGGCAACATATGTGTGTATGATTGGGAAACTAAGATGGCATTGCAACAGACCACTAGAACAACACTTCAATGTAAATAAACATGGTATGGTAGACAGATGAAGTACATACTGATGAATAACAATGCATAAGATATCCAGAACCATGATGTCCAAACTAAGCAGATGGCTTTGTGATAGAGTAGAATGACAGTACTTGAATTTGAAAACATGTTATCATGAATGGAATAGGTACTGAAAAACATGAAGGCATGGCATATTTACATGCATGATCAGCAAGCTAAGCACATGGCATTGCAACAGAGTAGATGCACTCCAGGACATTATATGCATGTTGTACCCATATCACGGGCCAAGTTAGAGAAAGGACCTTGTGGGGTGAATAGGGTTCATATTTCTGCAAGTCTTCTGAAGAACTGCCTTTACATGTTCCATCATATTGGGTATCATTGACGTCAAGTTTGTTGGCCGTTACATTGCTCCGTGAGGTTCTTGTGGATACATCAGTGTGTGCAATTATATCTAACATGCATGGAAGACAACTAGTAGTTAGATTTATGTAATGAGTGCCTATAGGAGACGACATAAATAGTAGGACTGGGGTTAACTCACAGCAACAAGTCTTAAAAACTAAAGGGAGAACACAGATGAAAGCTACAGAATATGTATCGTTTGTACTCAAGATTAACTAGATGGCACACAAAAGTATTAAAGAACAACATAGGTAATACTATAAGTGGTATAATACTATAATCACTAGCCTGTGAGATAGCACTGGCTGATGGATGATAACTATGGAACAACGTTACCTAAAGAACAAGTCTCTTAGCTGAACTATGGAACATCGTTAACTCCTGAACAAGACCCGTAAGAGATCAACATGAATATACAGTGAAATGTGATAATCTATTTTCCATGATTAGATGAATAACAAAGCCATAAATGTTGCACACAAGTAAGAAGAGGGTACAACCTATCTGGCCGCCATCCATAGGAGTGAGCATCATGTGCTGACTTGTCGAGGGCCCTGCAGTTGTTGTGGCTGTCCATGTCGGGCACGCGCATTCGATGCAGGGAACTGTTAAGTGGGGACTATAGCTCCCTTCTAGTGTATGCTTCTCTTGTTGGAGCAGCTGCGGTGAGTCGGAAGACGGTGTGGCTGAAGATGCAGAAAATGCATAATGTTAAGAACGACACATATCTCTGATATGAAGAAATAGCCTAAGAGATCAACAGTAAGGTACAAGAGTGGTCACACGTCTGTTGACTGAAGACTAAATTGGGGTCACACGATTTTATTTTATTTTGGTACTGTCCGATCTACGCCGGATAGCTTAATGGCCGTCTTGTGCCTCCCGGCTGACACTGTTCAGAATCTTCCCCGAAGAGCCAGTGACCACCGATAGAGCATCCTGCCTCCGCCGTTCGTGGCCGCGAGAGATTCGACCAAAACCCCGCTCCCAGCCCCACCGCACTGCCGTGGTTGCACCGCCCTTGGCCAATCCACAAAGACTCACCGTCATCCACGGCGGCGGCAGTACCTACAACCCACGCAACTCTAAGATAGCCATCTAAGTGATGCTTCTGCAGCGAACTTGCACCCCCGCACCCTTACGTTAGACACCAGCCAACCCGCAGCCTAGGAGCTCCGCCGCCTCGAGGGGTGCTGCTTCCCATTGGGAATCGATTGGCCCAGAAAAAAAATCATACAACTGACGCCTAAATAAAGTGATTTGAGATGAGGGTATGACCTATCTTGCGGCCCGGTGAAGTAGGCAGCTCCAGCTACCGAGTCGGTGAGGCCGGCGCGGTTGCGTTTGCTATTGGCGGCAGGAAAGCAGAGATGTAGCGACGGTCGACGACTATGGGGAAGCAGCGCTGGGGCCCTGGACGCATCCGAAGTTGGAGCCGCTCCGGCGCTGTGCACAACGGCGGGGGTGAATCGACTCTGATACGGTTCACGCGGCCGTCATCGAGGCAGCTCTGATAGCACGGAGTAAGAGGCACACGACCCAGTGCACAACGGCAAACGGACAGCGTCTCCGGCATTGGGGAGGAGGGTGGCGGTGAATTTGGTGCGGTGGGGGGCGCCATGGAGGAGGGGCTGAGGTTTCGCGACTGGGGAGAAGGGAGCTTCCGGGGAGAAGGTGATTTGGCGCCCACGAGGTATGAATGGGGAATTGGGAGGGGGAACCATGTCTTACGGACGCATTTGTCTGAAATGTGTGTGTGTGTGTGTGTGTGGGGGGGGGGGGTTACAGTTCTACCCCTGCCTTTAGGCTTCTGGGCTTGGGTCTATGTACTGAGGGTCGGGGATAGTAGAGTAACTTTGCTTCTCCCAAATAGTGGGCGCGAGCGATTTCGGGCGAGGAGGGCGTGTTTTGAAATAGTGGGCAACGAGCGGTTTCGGGCAAGGAGGGCGTGTTTTGAAATAGTGGGCGCGAGCTATTTCGGGCGAGGAGGGCGTGTTTTGAAATAGTCGGCGCGACCGATTTCAGGCGAGGAGGGCGTGTTTTGAAATAGTCGACGCGAGCGATTTCGGGAGGGGAGAGGGTGTTTTGCCGCCCATGGTTTATGAATTATTCGGCACATGTTATTTCGGCCCAGGAAAAGGCGCGCTTGGATGAAGTTACGAACCTACCCTTGATGTACAACGGGCCAATTGATGCGTGTCCCACATAGGTTGGTAATTTCGCGTCTCCCATTTATTTGCTGAGGCGAATTCCACAGAGCAGAGGGTGTTTAGCAGTTCGTTCAAATTTTGGGAGAACGAGCATCCACGTCTACCTTACTAAGTCGATTCGAATCAAATTTTGAAATATTAGCTTGCCACTTCTTTTTTAGATGGAGAGATGATGCTCGAGACTAATGTGTTTTTACATGCTTGTTGCTAACGATTTACTATATGACAAATAGTTGACCCACTGAAGAACGGGAATCAAACCCAAAATGAAATATCTCGATTCAATGAAATAGCTCGTTCACCAGGTCAAAATAGTGAACTAAATCCAAAATTGAACACCTCAATCGAGTAGCATGTTGTACAGTATTATAGTACTCCATGAACATGTTGAAAGTCAAATTAATAAACTTGTTTGATACGCATATCTCCGTTCATGTGTGGATGGCAGACAACATGTTCTCCAATTTAAATATTTGAATGCAAGTATATGTTAGTCTTTGATGCATAAAACGCGACCTCCCCCTCTCCCGGACTCCTGCTCTCTCTCTCTCTCTCGCCGACAATCTTCAATTCTATCGCACGCATCCAAACACAAACCTTGTTGGTCCATCTCCCTCCCTCCCTCTCTCTCTCTCTGTCACACCCTGATTTTCATGCCACAACACTTAAGCTAATAAATCATGATAAAGTGTGGTTTGACAAAAATATTTGCATTATTCTGCTTTTATTTGGAGTTGGTTTTCTCTGTGTGTTTTTCAAGTGATCTTTAAAGTCAACATAACTCCACCTTCTATACTTCATCTGCCTGCCCCAAACTTCTGCCCAATGATCATGCCATGTGTGTAGAGCAATATAGTATTTTCTTACAAAAATAATTTGGCCAAATAGTATTTTCAAAAATTAGTCTTCCAAAAACCCCTGAATTAAGATTTGCACTACAAGTACTTGATTTGGGGTATGAAAAATATTTCAAAGAGTATATTTGAAACCTATTAGATATAGGACTCCCATAAACCACAAAAATATAATTTTAAAAGTAATTTTCCTATTTTATTTAAAGGCTTTTTCTTTAGGCCAGAAATGGTCTTTAATAGGTTAAAATTATTTAAAAGCATCAAAAATATTTGAGAAAAATTAGGGAAACTCAGTGGACATATATTTTCCATATATAAGAGTTTCAACACATGGTCATGTTCAAAATATTGGGCAAAACCCTCCAAAACCACTTCTGCCCATTTCAAGGATTTGAAATATTTATACAGGAAATATTTTCATAAAAATCCAAGGAAAATCCAGCAAGTCACAAATGCATATTGTGATCACCTTGCAAAGCCTCATCTCAATTTAGGTCATTTTGGTTCACCAAAATGCCCCAGAACCCTCTCTGACCAGAATCAAATTTGAACAACTTTGTACTACCAACTTTCTCTCCTTGACCCCAACTTTTGTGAGAATGTTCACATGACAAAATGAGGCCACTACACCAAGTGGTGCATCAAGGGAAAGTGAATTGCTCAACTAGATCTACACAAGTTCATTTCTGCTAATTTCTAGGAAAAGTTGCATTGGCAACTTTGCCCAGATAAGCTCCAAATTTGTGGAAGGCCCATATTATATGTGTCATTTCACCCTGTGGAGTGTCATGACAAATGGAAATCATATACTTGCCCAAACCATTATCAAACACCTTCTGACACTTTACCAAAATGCCATTTTTACATCTTCCACTAATCTCCATGGGCTCAACTTTGTACCACAACTGCTCCTGACCCTCTTCTACCCCTAGTAGCATTCCCCTGGCCATTGCTCAATGATTGAGGGGTGAAACACCCCCATTTACCTCCATGGACAGCAGTTTCTCTCTCTCCCTCAACCTCCCTCCTCACTCCAGTGGCCACCCAGGGCATCCAAAGCCCCTCCCCTTTTCTTTACTCCCTCCTAGACCTGCTAGACATGCTTGGGGGCGCCCACACTGCTTAGAAAATGGCATGCCAAGCCATTTGGGCGCTCTGGAGCGTGCTACAGTGCGGCCATGCACTGTAGCCGCCCCCTTCCAACCGCCTCCGACCACCTCAAGCCTCCCCAGCGCGCCCGACGATGCGCCTCGACGTCTGCGACACGCCACACCTCTGTCCCCTCCTCTGTCCCCTTCTCTCGCCCCTGCTCGCACGCGCGCTGGCCGCCTGAGCGCGCCAATGGTGCGGCTCACACGCGCGATGCTCTCTGGCCTTTCCCCGCTCTCTCCCTTAGCTCCCCTCGGCGTAGTCCATGCCTAGCAACACCCAATACACGGCGCCAGCTCCTCCCGAGCCCTGTGGCGATGAGCAGGAGCTCGCCGGTGCACGGGTCCACGGCACCCCGCCATTCGCCTATAAAAGGGACACCCTGTGCCTTCCTCTCTACTCCACTCGCTTCCACGCACACCTAATCACCCCCTGCACCACACCCCCTCTCTAGAACCGCCCGAGCTCAAGATCGAGCTCGAGCCCCGCCACTTCGGCTCGCCAGAGTTCGCGAGGTACAGGCCGTCTCCGCCTCTCCTTCCTCTCAATCTGGAACCCCTGCAGCTCGTTGTTCCTTTCCCCCTTGTTTCCCCTCTATGTAGTTGCCGGAAACAGCCGGAACCGCCGCCGCTCGAAGCCCTCCGCCGCGTGACCTCGTCGCCGGCGAACCAGGCCACCCCGGCGACCGATTCCACCTCCACCCGAACGGCGACATCACGCTGAGTCCGTCCCTGCCCTTGCCCAAGCTCGCCACGCCCTGCATCGTCGCCGGTAAGCCTCTCCGCCGTCGGACGAGGGTTGACGATGACCCTGACAAGGGGCCCCGCTCGTCAGCCTTTCTATCCTCTTCCTCTCCCGCGCCCTCTCTCACTGACGCCGGGCCCCGCCCGTCAGGTTTAAAAAAACCTGGCGCGCGCGCGTCGGCTCGGCTTGGCCGCCTCGCTGGCTGGGCCGCTGCCCTGTGGCCGTTCTGGCCCAGCAGGCACAGTGCCCTTTTTCCTTTTTTCTTTTCTGATAAATTTCCAAAAATTCCACAGGATTAAATATTAATCCAAATGCAATAATTCCAGTTCCTAAAATCTTTTAAAAATCCCACCTATTTAATGGTATAACTTTCATTCATGTCCAACCAACTTCTATGTACTGTTCATATTCAAATTCAAATTTGAATATATTTAAACCCCTCTGAAAATCCATTTCTTCTATTCTGCTTCCCCAAATCCAAAACTAGGAATTTTCCCCCTCTTAGTTTTCACCCTAGTATTTAACAAAAATGAGTTGACATTTTTTGAGCACTTTGGTTTCTGTTTTATTATTGCGTTATTTTTCTCGTTATTATTTTGCGACGATAGATTGCGTTGCTGATGAAGGAGTTCGACCAGAAGACTTTGAAGACCCAGAAGACTTTGCTGAGCCAGTCAAGCAGACCTTTGACCATGTCTATGAAACCCTTTTTATGCATGTCATATAGCACTTTTATTGCTTGCATCGGAGACATGATGATGAGGTGACCACATGGGGTGGTTTGCCACTGTTACTTCCTCGTTGATACTTGCATGGTGCATGACCCTACCTCCTTATGAGGGTTATGCTGGTGGGAGTAGGTAGGATGCTAGAGTAGTTGCTACGCAAAAAGGGACGGGAATATGCATGGTGATGGAGGCGTAGTATCTTCAAAAGACTTTTTTTTAAAACCCCGTCGGGTGCCACTTATGCCCAAGGGAGATAATGAGATGGGTAACCACTTGATGACGAAGTGGTGTACCGAGGCAAGTGTGTGTGTTGTTTTTGAAAACGGATTAGATTTAAGATTTGTCGACTGTCCCAACCTTACATGCGCAACCACTCTACCCTTGTATGGGAAAGGGCATTATTGATTACCTAGGCCGATACTAGCTTGGAGCCTGCATTATTAGTGATGGGGGAGAGTTGGTGCTCTCTCTCGGGACGGGGTCATGCCAGGTAGGGCGGCCATGACTGTTTTTACAGGGCACCGGACACACCGTTGGTACCCCATGCTTGTGGTATGTGATAAATATGGGAGCGAGGCTCCACAATTTTAAGATGTGAAATGTTGGGTACGGGGGTTACTACCAATCGAGTGGACTCTATGTTAGTGTCGTCTAGGGAAAGATAGTTATCGAGTGCTTACCCCGGGTACTTGAGGTACCGCGGGTCATGGAAGACACGAAAGTTCCCCGGATCTTGTGGGTAAAGTGTGCAACCTCTGCAGAGTGTAAAACTATTCGAATAGCCGTCTCCACGGTCAAGGACAGTTGGGCGGTGCTGCTTAAACTACGTCCAGAATTTTACAAACCACGTGTGTGTGTGTTGATAAAGCTAAATTGGTCAAGTCAGATGACTTGACACGACGATCAAGTTGGATTGGTGTCCAACTCTGCTTATGTTGATATCTATAACTTGTTCATACGGATATCTGTACTCTCATGAGGCATACTTTACAGGTTGATAGATCATGCCATTGCACTCAAACTAGCTTTTTGCAAACTACCTACTTAGTGGTATACCATTGCATTTTTGTGCCTTGTTCCAATCATGGGTTGCTTGCGAGTACATTCAAAGTACTCATTGGCTTGCCACTGGTTATTTAATTGGCCAGGCATGGAAGAACAGGAGTTCGAAGAAGAGTTCTTTGGAGACGAACATGCGAACTAGGACGTTTCCCAGTCAGAATGCCTGTAGGGTTAAGGCAGATGGCATGGGTTCTACTTATGAATTTCTGCTGCTTAAGTTTATTTGGTATTCAGCCCTTGTGGCTTTATCTATGTAAGACTTGACCATAATGGTCATAATTTGTGTAAGACGGTATGTATGTATGTAAGACTCTTGTTATTCAGCTTCTGTGTGTTCAGTGAGCATTGATCTCTGGGATCACTGTACACGTGCATTCAGGGATCGCGACTTATGAGTCGGGGTCCCCACCGAGCTGGTATCAGAGCCATCCTGACTGTAGGAAGCCTTAGTCAGCATGGGTGTTAGATAGGACAAAACCCGTTTTTGCAAAACCCTCTATACTCCTCTTCTTTTCTAAAGCTTACCAAACCCAAGATGAATTTCTCATATTGACCTCCCCTATTCAACTTTTGTAGATGGCCGTCGCCCCCTTGAGACTACTTATGACGGGATTTACATCACTCCTAAGAGATTGCCTCCAAGAATGTCATTATCCCTTGCTACCCATGTACACCCTGCATGAACTGGAAAATGATGTGTTCGAGAAGGAGTTCTACGCCAAGGTTTTTGTGCCTGCCAAGAGCTCACCCCAGGGGTGGTTCTTCATTGGACCGCCCATGCCAACAAGAGACCTGGCCATTCAGCAAGTGGCATATGAAGCGCTCCTCCGTCTTCGATACCTCCTTCCAGAAATGAAAGAAGAACACGCCACCCGCTACCTACCTGGCAAGAATGGATTTGGAGCCCCAACTCAAGTGATGATTTCCCCAGAAGATGAGGATTCAACCCTCAAGTACCAGATCCGCTTCATCAACACAGGAGACTACCTTCTACCTCACCTTACCGAAGCATTCCTTAAGGCTCCCCAAGACCTCCCTTCACTTCTGAACCTCCACTGCCTCGAGAAGAAGAAGGTGGCCGAGCGAGGACAGCAAATCACTGCCTTACAAGCCCACATTGCCAATCAGAAGCAACAAATCGAGGAACTTCGGAAAACCCGCAACCAAACCCCACGCAGGAGGCATAGGAATGAATTTCCATATCCACCTCGTAGAAGATCGTCATCAGGCCACCGACGACATAACCCAAGACTGAATGACAACCTTTTTGCTTCCGTCACTTCTCACGGGTGTGGTGAACTTGGGCACATTAAAAGGATGTGTCCCAACAGGCGGCCGACTGTCGCATACCCATTGGCACCACAAGGGGAACCCAGAAACTGAAGACCGAACGCCCTTCTCTCTAAGCAAGCACGACTACCGAATCCGAGAACCCCTAGGGTAGGATGAGTCGTGTACCCCCATATGCGTAGTCGAGTCCGTGTGATGGTTCGAATGGAACCACGTTCTGTGTTGCTTGTTTTTATTTGTTTGCGTTTTGATATAAGTCGCACATTTGCCCTAGGCAGCTTGTACGCGACTATATCACCTATCATGTCTTAATGGAATTGAGTGCGGCCTTTACGGCACTTGTTTGTTTACACTTGCACCATAAAACCCCCTTTAGGCACCCCCCTTCTATGCTACTTCTCCCTCTCATCTCTGAAGACCAGCAAGACAAAATGCACCAAGTATTCCACCTCGGCAAGCAACTAACACTGAAGACTTTTGCTATAGGCTCCTCGACCAAGTGCAATCCCGTAGTATTACCCCTCATGATTGGAACCCCATCCCTAGACCCTTCGAGACTTCATGAGATAACCCATCTCGAATCCTTAACCATGTGCTTAACTCACAGAATTGCAAGAGAACCAGTTAAGCCTCCGTAACCTCGCTCAACATTGGGTTCATTATGGAACAAATGGACGTAGGGAATGAGCACATTATCATCCTAATATAGCACAAGAACTGACGATGCCATAGGGAAGACCAATTTGAGGATACAGGAATAGAGTACAAATGACTTCATGAGTTTGTATCAGTGACCTTGAGGAATTATCTCAGACTTTGGTAGATCATGAGGCTTCCATGTTAGTAGATGAACTTGGTGGGATCATGTTGATGGAGTAGCATAACTTTCATTACCCTTGAGTAAACTGGATTTAGTAGGACAAGTATGATCGCAAGCTGGAACTCTTGGAAGTATATGGATTTAACTTAGCCATGGGATATTGATAGGAGACAGTTGATATTACGTAAATGACTTGGGGGAACATGTAGGAATTCTCATTGGACATGAGATTTGGATTTAAATAGGTGATCCTAGTGAAGTATAGGTGGTGAGTAAGTCTACATGGTTCGGAGTAAATTGGATTTAGATTGATGATCTCGATCATGATACCATGTTTCTCGGTGGACGATAAACTAGGAGATTGGATTAATTGTCGGAGTGGATAATGGAAATTGGTGGAATGACTATAGTAAGGTAGCCCTTTAAGTATTTGGGGATTATAGGGACTTTAGGAGATCATGTGGAACACCATAGACATTGGATTTGTAGAATTAAAGGATTATGTAGTGATTAATGGAAGTTAACAGGTTGATGGAGTTGATTCATAGGAAGGAAACAAGATTTTGGAGTGGCATACGACGTGTTTCCTTAGGATAGAGATACACTAACATGGACCTTGGAAGAATAGGATGAGCACTTGGATTGTCGTGTTTTATTCCCGCTTGGAAGCTTGTATGCTCTACCCATGGATTTTTAGGGGTAGCCATACATATGAGTTTGGGGATCGTGGACATATATGATTTTGTTAGACCTCCTCTCGGGAGTCACGAGAATATGGATCACATGAGTGATGATTGAATTTGACCTATACGAAATGATGCTTTCGGTGGTATAAGGTTATTTGTTTGGAGGACAAGATAGACTATTGGCATCTCAGAAACCGTGCTTAAAGATAAGATGATAAATGTTCACTCGCACACTAGAATCCTTGAAACCCTTAAGCCCTACCAAGCCACAACATGGTCGGATCATGACCATGGGCTTTGGCTCTAGGTCAAGTAGACCCTGACCAACACTCAACCGTGACCACCACCAATCCCCCAGCCTACTTTATGTACCCCGTGAACAAAGTCTCCATGGAGTACTTAGACAAGATAGTTGTCATCATTATTTGGTGACCTACTTGTCTACCCGAAGACGGAAGAAGAGCCGTTCAGCTGGTCAAGGAACATTTGAAGACCGCCATGCCAAGGAGAAAGAACTATACCAACCACCATCATCAAGGAGTGAGTATCTGCAAGCCACTTCTCTCAAAGGAACCAAGCATTTCCATGCCAAAGGGAAACTCACACCAAGATTTATCGGCCTTCCCCAAGATCACTTCAAGATGAAGAATGGGCGGCTACCAGCTAGAGTTACCACCTGAGTCACCCACTGTGCACAACATCTTTTCCACACGACACCACTCCGAAAATGTTTCCAACTTCCTAACTAGTCCGGTCTCTACAAGGACATCGATCACTGAGCCATCGACCTCCAACCAATATGACTTACGCGAGAGACCCCAATTGCAATCTGGATCAAGTAGGATGGCATACACGAAACCACGCCATCGAGTACTTCAAGGTTCAACGGGGCACCACTCGAAAGCACAAGCAGTATGAGGACGTGAAGACTACCCCAGATCCAGTTTTCGTATTCCTTTCCACGCCTAGTTTGGGAATCTCGTGGACGAGATTCTTGTAAGGGGGGTAGGTCTGTCACACCCTGATTTTCATGCCACAACACTTAAGCTAATAAATCATGATAAACTGTGGTTTGACAAAAACTTTTGCATTATTTGGCTTTTATTTGGAGTTGGTTTTCTCTGTGTGTTTTTAAGTGCTCTTTAAAGTCAACATAACTCCGCCTTCTATACTTCATCTCCTTGCCCCAAACTTCTGCCCAATTATCATGCCGTGTGTGTAGAGCAATATAGTATTTTCTTACAAAAATATTTTGGCCAAATAGTATTTTTAAAATTTGTCTTCCAAAAACCCCTGAATTAAGATTTGCACTACAAGTACTTGATTTGGGGTATGAAAAATATTTCAAAGAGTATATTTGAAACCTATTAGATATAGGACTCCCATAAACCACAAAAATATAATTTTAAATGTAATATTCCTATTTTATTTAAAGGCTTTTTCTTTAGGCCAGAAATGGTCTTTAATAGGTTAAAATTATTTAAAAGCTTCAAAAATATTTGAGAAAAATTAGGGAAACTCAGTGGACATATATTTTCCATATATAAGAGTTTCAACACATGGGTCATGTTCAAAATATTGGGCAAAACCCTCCAAAACCACTTCTGCCCATTTCAAGGATTTGAAATATTTCTACAGGAAATATTTTCATAAAAATCCAAGGAAAATCCAGCAAGTCACAAATGCATATTGTGATCACCTTGCAAAGCCTCATCTCAATTTAGGTCATTTTGGTTCACCAAAATGCCCCAGAACCCTCTCTGACCAGAATCAAATTTGAACAACTTTGTACTACCAACTTTCTCTCCTTGACCCCAACATTTGTGAGAATGTTCACATGACCAAATGAGGCCACTACACCAAGTGGTGCATCAAGGGAAAGTGAATTTATCAACTAGATCTACACAAGTTCATTTCTGCTAATTTATAGGGTTTACAAAAGTTGCATTGGCAACTTTGCCCAGATAAGCTCCAAATTTGTGGAAGGCCCATATTATATGTGTCATTTCACCCTGTGGAGTCTCATGACAAATGGAAATCATCTACTTGCCCAAACCATTATCAAACACCTTGTGACACTTTACCAAAATGCCATTTTTTACCTCTTCCACTAATCTCCATGGGCTCAACTTTGTACCACAGCTGCTCCTGACCCTCTTCTACCCCCAGTAACTTTCCCCTAGCCATTGCTCAATGATTGAGGGGTGAAACACCCCCATTTACCTCCCTGGACAACAGTTTCTCTCTCTCTCCCTCAACCTCCCTCCTCACTCCAGTGTCCACCCAGGGCATCCAAAGCCCCTCCCCTTTTCTTTACTCCCTCCTAGACCTGCTAGACATGCTTGGGGGCGCCCACACTGCTTAGAAAATGGCATGCCAAGCCATTTGGGCGCTCTGGAGCGTGCTACAGTGCGGCCAGGCACTGTAGCCGCCCCCTTCCAACCGCCTCCGGCCACCTCGGGCCTCCCCAGCGCGCCCGACGATGCGCCTCGACGTCTGCGACACGCCACGCCTCTGTCCCCCTCCTCTCTCCCCCTCTCTCGCCCTTGCTCGCACGCGCGCTGGCCGCCCGAGCGCGCCAATGGCGCGGCTCACACGCGCGATGCTCTCTGGCCTTTCCCCTCTCTCTCCCTTAGCTCCCCTCGGCGTAGTCCACGCCCAGAAACACCCCAGACATGGCGCCAGCTCCTTCCGAGCCATGTGGCGATGAGCAGGAGGTCGCCGGCGCACGGGTCCATGGCACCCCGCCATTCACCTATAAAAGGGACACCCCGTGCCTTCCTCTCTACTCCACTCTCTTCCACGCACACCTAATCACCCCCCTGCACCACATCCCCCTCTTCAGAACCGCCCGAGCTCAAGATCGAGCTCGAGCCCCGCCGCTTCGGCTCGCCGGAGTTCGCGAGGTACAGGCCGTCCCCGCCTCTCCTTCCTCTCAATCTGGAACCCCTCCAGCTCGCTGATCCTTTCCCCCTTGTGTCCTCTCTCTGTAGCTGCCGGAAACGGCCGGAACTGCCGCCGCTCGAAGCCATCCGCCGCGTGACCTCGTCGCCGGCGAACCAGACCACCCCGGCGATCGATTTCACCTCCACCCGAACGGTGACATCACGCTGAGTCCGTCCCTGCCCTTGCCCAAGCTCGCCGTGCCCTGCATCGTCGCCGGTAAGCCTCGCCGCCGTCGGACGAGGGTTGACGACGACCCTGACAAGGGGCCCCGCTCGTCAGCCTTTCTGTCCTCTCCCTCTCCCGCGCCCTCTCTCACTGACGCCGGGCCCCGCCCGTCAGGTTTAAAAAAACCTGGCGCGCGCGCGTCGGCTCGGCTTGGCCGCCTCGCTGGCTGGGCCGCTGCCCTGTGGCCGTTCTGGCCCAGCAGGCACAGTGCCCTTTTTCCTTTTTTCTTTTCTGATAAATTTCCAAAAATTCCATAGGATTAAATATTAATCCAAATGCAATAATTCCAGTTCCTAAAATCTTTTAAAAATCCCACCTATATAATGGTATAACTTTCATTCATGTCCAACCAACTTCTACGTACTGTTCATATTCAAATTCAAATTTGAATATATTTAAACCCCTCTAAAAATCCATTTCTTCTATTCTGCTTCCCCAAATCCAAAACTAGGAATTTTCCCCTTCTTAGTTTTCACCCTAGTATTTAACAAAAATGAGTTGACATTTTTTTGAGTACTTTGGTTTCTGTTTTATTACTGCATTATTTTTCTCGTTATTATTTTGCGACGATAGATTGCGTTGCTGACGAAGGAGTTGGACCAGAAGATTTTGAAGACCCAGAAGACTTTGCTGAGCTAGGCAAGTAGCCCTTTGACCATGTCTATGAAACCCTTTTATGCATGTCATATAACACTTTTATTGCTTGCATCGGAGACATGATGATGAGGTGACCACATGGGGTGGTTTGCCACCGTTACTTCCTCGTTGATACTCGCATGGTGCATGACCCTACCTCCTTATGAGGGTTATGCCGGTGGGAGTAGGTAGGATGCTAGAGTAGTTGCTACGCAAAAAGGGACGGGAATATGCATGGTGATGGAGGCATAGTATCTTCAAAAGACTTTTTTTTGAAAACCCCGTCAGGTGCCACTTATGCCCAAGGGAGATAATGAGATGGGTAACCACTTGATGACGAAGTGGTGTACCGAGGCAAGTGTGTGTGTTGTTTTCGAAAACGGATTAGATTTAAGATTTGTCGACTGTCCCAACCTTACATGCGCAACCACTCTACCCTTGTATGGTAAAGGGCATTATTGATTACTGCTACCTCTTGAGCACTGCGTTGGTTTTCCCTTGAAGAGGAAAGGGTGATGCAGAAAAGTAGCATAAGTATTTCCCTCAGTTTTTGAGAACCAAGGTATCAATCCAGTAGGAGGCTACACGCAAGTCCCTCGCACCTACACAAACAAATAAATCCTCGCAACCAACGCGATAAGGGGTTGTCAATCCCTACACGGTCACTTACAAGAGTGAGATCTGATAGATATGATGGGATAATATTTTTGGTATTTTTGTGATATAGATGCAAAGTAAAGTAAACAAAATAAAAACGACGCAAGAAATAGCTAAGTGTTGGAAGATTAATATGATGGAAAATAGACCCGTGGGCCATAGGTTTCACTAGTGGCTTCTCTCAAGAGCATAATTATTTTACGGTGGGTGAACAAATTACTGTTGAGCAATTGACAGAACTGAGCATAGTTATGAGAATATCTAGGTATGATCATGTATATAGGCATCATGTCTGAGACAAGTAGACCGACTCCTGCCTGCATCTACTACTATTACTCCACACATCGACCACTATCCAACATGCATCTAGAGTATTAAGTTCATAAGAACAGAGTAACGCTTTAAGCAAGATGACATGATGTAGAGGGATAAATTCATGCAATATGATAAAAAAAACCATCTTGTTATCCTCGATGGCAACAATATAATACGTGCCTTGCTGCCCCTACTGTCACTGGGAAAGGACACCACAAGATTGAACCCAAAGCTAAGCACTTCTCCCATTGCAAGAAAGATCAATCTAGTAGGCCAAACTAAACTGATAATTCGAAGAGACTTGCAAAGATAACCAATCATACATAAAAGAATTCAGAAGATTCAAATATTGTTCATAGATAAACTTGATCATAAACCCACAATTCATCGGTCTCAACAAACACACCGCAAAAGAAGATTACATCGAATAAATCACCACAAGAGAGGGGGAGAACATTGTATTGAGATCCAAAAAGAGAGAAGAAACCATCTAGCTAATAACTATGGACCCGAAGGTCTGAGGTAAACTACTCACACTTCATCGGAGAGGCTATGGTGTTGATGTAGAAGCCCTCTGTGATCGATGCCCCCTCCGGCGGAGCTCTGGAAAGGCCCCAAGATGGGATCTCACAGGTACAGAAGGTTGCGGCAGTGGAATTAGGTTTTTGGCTCCGTATCTGATCGTTTGGGGGTACGTAGGTATATATAGGAGGAAGGAGTACGTCGGTGGAGCAACATGGGGCCCACGAGGGTGGAGGCCGCGCCCAGGGGGGTAGGTGCGCCCCCCTACCTCGTGGCTTCCTGGTGGCTTTCTTGACGTAGGGTCCAAGTCCTTTGGATCATGTTCGTTCCGAAAATCACGTTCCCGAAGGTTTCATTCCGTTTGGACTCCGTTTGATATTCTTTTTCTGCGAAACTCTGAAATAGGCAAAAAAACAGCAATTCTGGGCTGGGCCTCCGGTTAATAGGTTAGTCCCAAAAATAATATAAAAGTGAATAATAAAGCCCAATAATGTCCAAAACAGAAGATAATATAGCATGGAGCAATCAAAAATTATAGATACGTTGGAGACGTATCAAGCATCCCCAAGCTTAATTCCTGCTCGTCCTCGAGTAGGTAAATGATAAAAATAGAATTTTTGATGCGGAATGCTACTTGGCATAATTTCAATGTAATTCTTCTTAATTGTGGTATGAATATTCAGATCCAAAAGATTCAAGACAAAAGTTCATTATTGACATAAAAATAATAATACTTCAAGCATACTAACTAAGCAATTATGTCTTCTCAAAATAACATGGCCAAAGAAAGTTATCCCTACAAAATCATATAGTTTGGCTATGCTCTATCTTCACCACATAAAATATTTAAATCAAGCACAACCCCGGTGACAAGCCAAGCAATTGTTTCATACTTTTGACGTTCTCAAACTTTTTCAATCTTCACGCAATACATGAGCGTGAGCCATGGACATAGCACTATATGTGGAATAGAATGGTGGTTGTGGAGAAGACAAAAAGGAGAAGATAGTCTCACATCAACTAGGCGTATCAACGGGCTATGGAGATGCCCATCAACAGATATCAATGTGAGTGAGTAGGGATTGCCATGCAACGGATGCACTAGAGCTATAAGTATATGAAAGCTCAACAAAAGAAACTAAGTGGGTGTGCATCCAACTCGCTTGCTCACGAAGACTTAGGGCATTTTGAGGAAACCCATCATTGGAATATACAAGCCAAGTTCTATAATGAAAAATTCCCACTAGTATATGAAAGTGATATCATAGGAGACTTTCTATCATGAAGATCATGGTGCTACTTTGAAGCACAAGTGTGGTAAAAAGGATAGTAACATTGTCCCTTCTCTCTTTTTCTCTCATTTTTTTGTTTGGGCATTTTTTCTCTTTTTTATGGCCTCTTTTCTTTTCTTTTCTTTTCGTCCGGAGTCTCATCCCGACTTGTGGGGGAATCATAGTCTCCATCATCCTTTCCTCACTTGGGACAATGCTCTAAAAATGATGATCATCACACTTTTATTTTCTTACAACTCAACAATTACAACTCGATACTTAGAACAAAATATGACTCTATATGAATGCCTCTGGTGGTGTACCGGGATATGCAATGAATCAAGAGTGACATGTATGAAAGAATTATGAACGATGGCTTTGCCACAAATACAATGTCAACTACATGATCATGCAAAGCAATATGACAATGATGAAGCGTGTCATAATAAACGAAACGGTGGTATGTTGCATGGCAATATATCTCGGAATGGCTATGGAAATGCCATGATAGGTAGGTATGGTGGCTGTTTTGAGGAAGGTATATGGTGGGTGTATGATACCGGCGAAAAGTGCGCGGTAGTAGAGAGGCTAGCAATGGTGGAAGGAGGAAAAGTGCGTATAATCCATGGACTCAACATTAGTCATAAGGAACTCATATACTTATTGCAAAAATCTACAAGTTATCAAAGCAAAGTATTACGCGCTTGCTCCTAGGGGGATAGATTGGTAGGAAAAGACCATCGCTCGTCCCCGACCGCCACCCATAAGGAAGACAATCAATAAATAAATCATGCTCCGACTTCATCACATAACGGTTCACCATACGTGCATGCTACGGGAATCAAAAACTTTAACACAAGTATTTCTCAAATTCAAAACTACTCAACTAGCATGACTCTAATATCACCATCTTCATATCTCAAAACAATTATCAAGCATCAAACTTCTCATAGTATTCAACACACTCATAACAAATTTTCTTTTACTAATCTTGTATGCCTATTATTGTTAAAGCAAACTACCATGCTGTTTTGTAGGACTCTCAAAATAATCTAAGTGAAGAATGAGAGAACAATAGTTTCTATAAAACAAAATCACCACCGTGCTCTAAAAGATATAAGTGAAGCACTAGAGCAAAAACTATATAACTCAAAAGATATAAGTGAAGCACATAGAGTATTCTAATAATTTCCGAATCATGTGTGTCTCTCTCAAAAGGTGTGTACAACAAGGATGATTGTGGTAACTAAAAAGCAAATACTCAAATCATACAAGACGCTCCAAGCAAAACACATATCACGTGGTGAATAAAAATATAGCTCCAAGTAAAGTTACCGATGGAAGTAGACGAAAGAGGGGATGCCTTCCGGGGCATCCCCAAGCTTTGGCTTTTTGGTGTCCTTAGATTATCTTGTGGGTGCCATGGGCATCCCCAAGCTTAGGCTCTTTCCACTCCTTGTTCCATAATCCATCAAATCTTTCACCCAAAACTTGAAAACTTCACAACACAAAACTTAGCAGAAAATCTCGTGAGCTCCGTTAGCGAAAGAAAACAAAAGACCACTTCAAGGTACTGTAATGAACTCATTATTTATTTATATTGGTTTTAAACCTAATGTATTCCAACTTCTCTATGGTTTATAAACTATTTTACTAGCCATAGATTTATCAAAATAAGCAAACAACACACGGAAAACAGAATCTGTCAAAAACAGAACAGTCTGTAGTAATCTGTAACTAACGCAAACTTCTCGAACTCCAAAAACTCAGACAAAATAGGACGACCTAGACAATTTGTTTATTGATCAGCATCAATTGGAATCAATATTTTATCACGTTCTGGTGATTTTTAACAATTATTTTCATGAACAGAAAGTTTCTGGAATTTTCTGCAAGATCAAATAACTATCATCCAAGAAGATCCTATAGGTTTAACTTGGCGCAAACACTAATTAAAACATAAAAACACATCTAACCAGAGGCTAGATCAAATATTTATTCCTAAACAGAAGCAAAAGGCAAAAAAATACTAAAAATAAAATTGGGTTGCCTCCCAACAAGCGCTATCGTTTAATGCCCCTAGCTAGGCATAAAGGCAAGGATAGATCTAGGTATTGCCATCTTTGGTGGGCAATCCATAAGTGGCTCTCATGATAGATTCATATGGTAATTTTATTTTCTTCCTAGGGAAGTGTTCCATGCCTTTCTTTAATGGAAATTGGAATCTAATATTCCCTTCCTTCATATCAATAATTGCACCAATCATTCTAAGAAAAGGTCTACCAAGAATAATAGGACATGAAGGATTGCAATCTATGTCAAGAATGATAAAATCGACGGGCACATAGTTCCTATTTGCAACAATAAGAACATCATTAATTCTTCCCGTAGGTTTCTTAATAGTGGAATCCGCAAGGTGCAAGTTTAAAGAGCAATCATCAAAATCACGGAAACCTAGCAAATCACACAAAGTTTTTGGAATCGTGGAGACACTAGCACCCAAATCACACAAAGCATAGCATTCATGATCTTTAATCTTAATTTTAATAGTAGGTTCCCACTCATCATAAAGTTTTCTAGGGATAGAGACTTCCAACTCAAGCTTTTCTTCATAAGATTGCATCAAAGCATCAACGATATGTTTGGTAAAAACTTTATTTTGACTATAAGCATGAGGAGAATTTAGCACGGATTGCAACAAGGAAATACAACCTATCAAAGAGCAATCATCATAATTAAATTCCTTGAAATCCAAAATAGTGGGTTTATTAACATCTAATGTTTTGATTTCTTCAATCCCACTTTTAACAATTTTTGCATCATGATCTAAAAACTCTGAATTTTTGGAACGCCTTCTAGGTAAAGGTGGATCATATTCAGTCCTATCATTATCAAGATTCATATTGCAAAACAAATATTTAATAGGGGACACATCAATAACTTTTAGATCTTCATCTTTGTTTTCATAAAAATTAGAAGAACACGCTTTTATAAAGCAATCTTTCTTAACACGCATCCTAGCGGTTCTTTCTTTGCACTCATCAATGGAAATTCTCATGGATTTGAGAGACTCATTGATATCATGCTTAGGAGGAATAGATCTCAGTTTCAAAGAATCAACATCAAGAGAAATTCTATCAATGTTCCTAGCCAATTCATCAACTTTAAGCAATTTTTCTTCAAGCAAGGCATTGAAATTCTTTTGCGAATTCATAAATTCCTTAACAATAGTCTCAAATTCAGAGGGCATCTTATTAAAGTTTCCATAAGAATTGTTGTAGGAATTACCATAATTATTAGAGGAGTTGCTAGGATAAGGCCTAGGATTAAAGTTTCCTCTATACGCGTTGTTACCAAAATTATTCCTACCAACAAAATTCACATCCATAGATTCATTATTATTCTCAATCAAAGTAGACAAAGGCATATCATTAGGATCATAAGAAACACTCTTACTAGCAAATAATTTCATAAGTTCATCCATCTTTTCACTCAAAACATTAATTTCTTCTATCGCATGCACTTTTTATTAGTAGATCTTTCAGTGTGCCATTGAGAATAATTAACCATAATATTATCTAGGAGTTTAGTAGCTTCTCCTAAAGTGATTTCCATAAAAGTGCCTCCCGCGACCGAATCTAAACGATTCCTAGAAGCAAAATTCAATCCGGCATAAATTTTTTGTATAATCATCCACAAATTCAAACCATGTGTAGGGCAATTACGTATCATTAATTTCATCCTCTCCCAAGCTTGTGCAACATGTTCATGATCAAGTTGCTTAAAATTCATAATATCGTTTCTAAGAGAGATAATCTTAGCGAGAGGAAAATACTTAGAGATAAAAGCATCTTTGCACTTATTCCAAGAATCAATACTATTTTTAGGCAAAGATGGAAACCAAGCTTTAGCACGATCTCTAAGCGAAAAAGGAAATAGCTTCAATTTAACAATATCATTGTCAACATCTTTCTTCTTTTGCATATCACACAAATCAACGAAGCTATTTAGATGAGTAGCGGCATCTTCACTAGGAAGGCCGGCGAATTGATCTTTCATAACAAGATTCAACAAAGCAGCATTGATTTCACAAGATTCATTATCGGTAAGAGGAGCAATCGGAGTGCTAAGGAAATCATTATTGTTGGTATTGGTAAAGTCACATAATTTGGTATTATCTTGAGCCATCGTGACAAACAAGCAATCCAACACACGAGCAAACAAGAGACGGGCAAAAAGAGGCAAACGGAAAAGAGAGGGCGAATAAAACGGCAAGGGTGAAGTGGGGGAGAGGAAAACGAGAGGCAAATGGCAAATAATGTAATGCAGGAGATAAGGGTTTGTGATGGGTACTTGGTATGTTGACTTTTGCGTAGACCTCCCCGGCAACGGCGCCAGAAATCCTTCTTGCTACCTCTTGAGCACTGCGTTGGTTTTCCCTTGAAGAGGAAAGGGTGATGCAGCAAAGTAGCATAAATATTTCCCTCAGTTTTCGAGAACCAAGGTATCAATCCAGTAGGAGGCTACACGCAAGTCCCTTGCACCTACATAAACAAATAAACCTGGCGCGCGCGCGTCGGCTCGGCTGGGCCGCCTCGTTGGCTGGGCCGCTGCCCTGTGGCCGTTCTGGCCCAGCAGGCACAGTGCCCCTTTTTCCTTTTTTCTTTTCTGATAAATTTCCAAAAATTCCACAGGATTAAATATTAATCCAAATGCAATAATTCCAGTTCCTAAAATCTTTTTAAAATCCCACCTATTTAATGGTATAACTTTCATTCATGTCCAACCAACTTCTATGTACTGTTCATATTCAAATTCAAATTTAAATATATTTAAACCCCTCTGAAAATCCATTTCTTCTATTCTGCTTCCCCAAATCCAAAACTAGGAATTTTCCCCTTCTTAGTTTTCACCCTAGTATTTAACAAAAATGAGTTGACATTTTTTTGAGCACTTTGGTTTCTGTTTTATTACTACATTATTTTTCTCATTATTATTTTGCGACGATAGATTGCGTTGCTGACGAAGGAGTTGGACCAGAAGATTTTGAAGACCCAGAAGACTTTGCTGAGCCAGGCAAGTAGCCCTTTGACCATGTCTATGAAACCCTTTTTATGCATGTCATGTAGCACTTTTATTGCTTGCATCGGAGACATGATGATGAGGTGACCACATGGGGTGGTTTGCCACCGTTACTTCCTCGTTGATACTCGCATGGTGCATGACCGTACCTCCTTATGAGGGTTATGCCGGTGGGAGTAGGTAGGATGCTAGAGTAGTTGCTACGCAAAAAGGGACGGGAATATGCATGGTGATGGAGGCATAGTATCTTCAAAAGACTTTTTTTTGAAAACCTCGTCGGGTGCCACTTATGCCCAAGGGATATAATGAGATGGGTAACCACTTGATGACGAAGTGGTGTACCGAGGCAAGTGTGTGTGTTGTTTTCGAAAACGGATTAGATTTAAGATTTGTCGACTGTCCCAACCTTACATGCGCAACCACTCTACCCTTGTATGGTAAAGGGCATTATTGATTACTGCTACCTCTTGAGCACTGCGTTGGTTTTCCCTTGAAGAGGAAAGGGTGATGCAGAAAAGTAGCGTAAGTATTTCCCTCAGTTTTTGAGAACCAAGGTATCAATCCAGTAGGAGGCTACACGCAAGTCCCTCGCACCTACACAAACAAATAAATCCTCGCAACCAACGCGATAAGGGGTTGTCAATCCCTACACGGTCACTTACGAGAGTGAGATCTGACAGATATGATAGGATAATATTTTTGGTATTTTTGTGATAAAGATGCAAAGTAAAGTAAACAAAATAAAAACGGCGCAAGAAATAGCTAAGTGTTGGAAGATTAATATGATGGAAAATAGACCCCGGGGCCATAGGTTTCACTAGTGGCTTCTCTCAAGAGCATAAGTATTTTACGGTAGGTGAACAAATTACTGTTGAGCAATTGACAGAATTGAGCATAGTTATGAGAATATCTAGGTATGATCATGTATATAGGCATCACGTCCGAGACAAGTAGACCGACTCCTGCCTGCATCTACTATTATTACTCCACACATCGACCGCTATCCAGCATGCATCTAGAGTATTAAGTTCATAAGAACAGAGTAATGCTTTAAGCAAGATGACATGATGTAGAGGGATAAATTCATGCAATATGATAAAAACCCCATCTTGTTATCCTTGATGGCAACAATACAATACATGCCTTGCTGCTCCTACTGTCACTGGGAAAGGACACCGCAAGATTGAACCCAAAGCTAAGCACTTCTCCCATTGCAAGAAAGATCAATCTAGTAGGCCAAACCAAACTGATAATTCGAAGAGACTTGCAAAGATAACCAATCATACATAAAAGAATTCAAAAGATTCAAATATTGTTCATAGATAAACTTGATCATAAACCCACAATTCATCGGTCTCAAATAACACACCGCAAAAGAAGATTACATCGAATAGATCTCCACAAGAGAGGGGGAGAACATTGTATTGAGATCCAAAAAGAGAGAAGATGCCATCTAGCTAATAACTATGGACCCGAAGGTCTGAGGTAAACTACTCACACTTCATCGGAGAGGCTATGGTGTTGATGTAGAAGCCCTCCGTGATCGATGCCCCCTCCGGCGGAGCTCCGGAACAGGCCCCAAGATGGGATCTCACGGGTACAGAAGGTTGCGGCGGTGGAATTAGGTTTTTGGCTCCGTATCTGATCATTTGGGGGTACGTAGGTATATATAGGAGGAAGGAGTACGTCGGTGGAGCAACGTGGGGCCCACGAGGGTGGAGGGCGCGCCCTGGGGGGTAGGCGTGCCCGCCTACCTCGTGGCTTCCTGGTGGCTTTCTTTACGTAGGGTCCAAGTCCTCTGGATCATGTTCGTTCTGAAAATCACGTTCTCGAAGGTTTCATTCCGTTTGGACTCCGTTTGATATTCTTTTTCTGCGAAACTCTGAAATAGGCAAAAAACAGCAATTGTGGGCTGGGCCTCCGGTTAATAGGTTAGTCCCAAAAATAATATAGAAGTGAATAATAAAGCCAGATAATGTCCAAAACAGAAGATAATATAGCATGGAGCAATCAAAAATTATAGATACGTTGGAGACGTATCAATTACCTAGGCTGATACTAGCTTGGAGCCCGCATTACTAGTGACGGGGGAGAGTTGGTGCTCTCTCTCGGGACGGGATCGTGCCAGGTAGGGCGGCCATGACTGTTTTTACAGGGCACCAGACATACCGTTGGTACCCCGTGCTTGTGGTATGTGATAAATATGGGAGCGAGGCTCCACAATTTTAAGATGTGAAATGTTGGGCACGGGGGTTACTACCAATCGAGTGGACTCTATGTTAGTGTCGTCTAGGGAAAGATAGTGATCGGGTCCTTACCCCGGGTACTTGAGGTACCGCGGGTCGTGGAAGACACGAAAGTTCCCCGGATCTTGTGGGTAAAGTGTGCAACCTCTGCAGAGTGTAAAACTATTCGAATAGCCGTGTCCACGGTCAAGGACAGTTGGGCGGTGCTGCTTAAACTACGTGCAGAATTTTACAAACCACGGGTGTGTGTGTTGATGAAGCTAAATGGGTCAAGTCAGATGACTTGACACGACGATCAAGTTGGATTGGTGTCCAACTCTGCTTATGTTGATATCTGTAACTTGTTCATACGGATATCTGTACTCTCATGATGCATACTTTACAGGTTGATAGATCATGTCACTGCACTCAAACTAGCTTTTTGCAAACTACCTACTTAGGCTATACCATTGCATTGTTGTGCCTTGTTCCAATCATGGGTTGCTTGCGAGTACATTCAAAGTACTCATTGGCTTGCCACTGGTTATTTAATTGGCCAGGCATGGAAGAACAGGAGTTCGAAGAAGAGTTCTTTGGAGACGAACATGCGAACTAGGACGTTTCCCAGTCAGAATGCCTGTAGGGTTAAGGCAGATGGCATGGGTTCTACTTATTGACGAAGAATTTCCGCTGCTTAAGTTTATTTGGTATTCAGCCCTTGTGGCTTTATCTATGTAAGACTTGACCATAATGGTCATAATTTTTGTAAGACGGTATGTATGGATGTAAGGCTCTTGTTATTCAGCTTCTGTGTGTTCAGTGAGCATTGATCTGTGGGATCACTGTACACGTGCATTCGGTGATCGCGACTTATGAGTCGGGGTCCCCACTCTCTCTCTCTCTCTCTCTCTCTCTCTCTCTCTCTCTCTCTCTCTCTCTCTCTTTGTGTGTGTGGGGTCTTTCTAGTTCGCATGCACACTCCATGTATAGGTCTCTCTCGCACACTATGTATGATTCTCTAGTACAAGCTAAATATCTTGGGTGCACTCATCGTACGCACACAAATTCCCTGGCTCGTTGCCCGTAACTCTCTCAAGCACCACTCTGCCATCTCGGAGCTCTTCCATCTCTCTCTCAAACTCTCCATCTCCCTGGGTCACACATACACATGCATATCTCACTCGCCCTCGATAGACCCATCTAAAACTCTATCTCTCTCCCTCGTTCTCTCTCCATCTCACACGCACACACACACAATCTCACGTCTAGCCAAGTATGATGGTCTCTCACTCAATTGTAGGCACATGCAGTCCCCCCTATATGTATATGACTAGCTAATTCTTAGTCTCCATCACAAACATGTGCATGGTCTATCTTGATTTCTCTCGGGGCATCTTTCTATCGCACACGCACCTCGTCCCTCGATCTCCCACCCATATAGTCCCCTCACGATCTCAAGGGGATCTCTCTATCACAAACACACCCTCTCTCCCTCCCCATGCGTCCATCTTCTCCATGCGTCCCTCTTGACCTTTGTTCCTTGTTGGGCAGACCTCTATTGGACATGTGCTATAGGTGTGTCTCTCTCCGTCGCAAACAAATACGAACTAGCTATCTTCGTGTATCTCTTCACCTCGCTTTTCTATCTCGGAGATGCATGCGTGATACGTTTGCATAAGAAACGAACACACACACACACACTCTTTCTCTCTAATTTATCATTTGTTGTCCCTTTCTCTTTCACACACATACTCTTTTTGCACACTCACTCATTCTCCTTCACACGCACTTGATCTCTCTCGACTTAGGCACTCTCTTCGGTCCATAGCATATAGATTTATTGAAAAGTCAAACATCACAAAATTTGACCATGTACGTGGAGAAAAACAATTACATCTAGAACGGCAAACATATATCATTAGATTCATCATGAGATGTAGTTTCGTATGATGTAACTTTGGTATTGTAGAAATAAATAATATTTGCGTAAACCTGGTCAAAGTTTCCAAAGTTCAACTTTTAAAAAATTTATATGCACTGCATTATCGAGCGGATGGAATATCTCGTTGATAGCGTTGGTGTACTCGTTGAAAAAGAATCAGGGTCATTGATGCGCCTAAATTGACAGTGTTGGTGTACTCGTTTGCCAAATTCTCCGAACTCTTTATTGGATCCGCAATCGTTCAGGTACAACATGATCTTCTTCTCCGTCTTCGTGAAATTTACATTTTTTAATTTCTTCTTGATCTATTTACGACTATCATCCAGAAAATGATTCCCACAAGCTTGACCCAGTCTATGCGCACAGTGAAGATCTTGGCAATAAAATCTATAAGCCCCAATCTGGATCAAGTTGTAGGATTCCTTACATGCTTTTCGTGCACGGAGAAGCTACTCATCGAGGTGAAACTTATTTCCTATTAGTAAACGGTAATCACAACGTAGCTCAATTTGTTTCGTAATTTTCCCAAATTATGATGACAAGTGTAGTGTTCAAAACTGCATCTACGAACTGCACCGGAAGAAATGTTTTTAGTATTTTTTCTCACGTGATCACCTGCATTGTTTTTTTGTTGTACTACTAGTAGCCTAGGCTTGTCATAGTGGCAAGTAACTTAGAGTAGTAACTCTATGGTTACCCTAAGAGCAAGTACTACCTCCATTCTGGTTTACTCTTCCTATTTTGTAGTATCAAAATTTGACCATAGATTTAACTAACAAAATGTTAATGCATGTCAATAAAAATTATATCGTTGAATTCGTATTTGAACATAATTTCAAATGGTATAATTTTTGGTGACATGCATTGGCATTTTCTTAGGTAAATCTATGGTCAAAATTTTACACTAAATACGAGGTAGTACAAAAGTGGGCTATAACGACCCTCCACTATGTAGGCCAAAACACGTGCCAAATTCACTTGTGATGCATTTGGCATCGATGGCCCTCCATTGCTCACCTAGTGCCCCAATCTGGATCACCTACTTTGCTCCGGTGCCAAATTAACTCACACAATGAAAAAACACTTGCGTGGGAGAGGGAGAGGACTGAGGCAATAAAAAACATTTGTTTGGGAGAGTGAGAGGCTGGTGTAGTTGGTTTGATTGGTTTGTTTATACATGTGGGTTTGTGTGCACAGCGGTGCCAACACCCTCACATCGCTAGAGCGCTGCCAAAATCTTTTGATTTGACATCGATGCGTATTATGTGGCATACTTTTGAGAAATATGGCATCGGCCACATAGTGGAAGGCAACAAATGCCCAAGCTCTTCACGTGCTCCTAGGTAAATGAGAGGAACGAGAAATAGTGAGAGAGTGAAAAAATATCACTAGCCATCCAACCCTATCATATGAGCGAATGATATTGGTACCTCTTGATGACACGACAATCTTATACAGCCAACTGCTCTAATATGTTCTCTTCTTTTGCAGATAAAAGAAGACCTGAAAGTGAAAATGTGCTGCACTATAACAATCTCATCAAATGCCTTGATCTCCATCTTACAGAAATTGATTTGATCGACTACCGAGGCAGCACATCTGAGATTAAATTGGCCAGGTTCTTTGTTCTGGAGGCAAGTGTGCTCAAGGTAATGAGGTTTGGCATTCTCTGGCGCAACAATGAATGGTGTGCTGATTACCGCAAGCGTCTAAGCCTAAATGACAAAGTCTCCACAGAAGCTGAATTTGTTTTTGAAACATCAAATTGCCAGAGACTCGAAAATTTATTTTCCCATTAGTGACTTGTCAGGGCAGTGGATTTTAGTTTGTACGATAATGCTGCATCCACCTAAAATAACGAAAGTTCTTACGTAAACTTCCTAGTAATTCCCTCTTCGTAGGTGCAGCATTACTCCTAACATTTGTAATATCAGTTTGAAACTTGTAATATTGCCGTGTCCTATTCCTGCGTTTTCAAAATCCTGCGAATCAAAGAGGTCCTGAGTTGGTGATGATGGTGTGCCTGCCATCTTTCACCAAGAGCCGTCGGATCTAGATCTGACGCATACAAAGCAAAATTCTATAGTTTTGCAAAAAGATGCCCGCAGGTGTTCCCTATTTACAAACAACTCCTTGTCTCTCACAATCAACCTTATCTCCTCCCCACCACATCTAGAAGGCCATGGAAAAATCTGGCACGATGGCAGCTGCCGACGCCGTCCACCCACAATCTTGGTGTTCCGTGCAATGCACGGGCATCTTACTCGTACTCCGTATAAGAAAAGAGTAGAGATACTCATGGCAACGCATGGGAAATTATGTCGAACGCGACTAGTTGTAAGCAGGCTAGCTCTACAGCCATGATGATAGTGACTGCACACGGTGAGACTGACTTTGGTATGACGAACACGGCGCCTACACTCAGGTGTCATCTCCGGCGCAGGGTCTTGTCACTTCACTGTGAGGATTAATTTGAACAATAGGTAGTACAGTACTAGTACTACATTGGTAGTACTACTACTAGTCTAGCACCACCGTCTGGATTTAGTAGTACTACCAAGTTCGTCTGGATTTAGTATTTGACTAGCAATATCTAGTAATGCATGTCACAAAAAATATACTACTCCCTCTGTAAATAAATACATGGAGTATTGTTTTATTCGTTATTTAACATAGTTCCCGATGATATTATACACTCTCCCATCCGGTAGATGGCTCAAATCTGAAGTCTCATATATCAGACTACTATTGTACTCACGGAGCGCTCAGCTTCGTAAGCTACGAACAAAAAATTGCAATCAAAGACTACTATTGTACTCCCTCCGTACTGGTGCATTAGTCACATTACGAAAACCAAATAATCGCAAAACTTTTAGGCGCGGTGCATTAACTACCCACCTCGTTCCTTGTTTTTTGCCACGAAAAAAGAAATCACCCAATAGGAGACATGGGGTGCGTATGCATTCAATGACTTGAGACTACTTAGCACAACATTTTTGTTTACATGCATTAACATTTTATTAGTTAAATCAAAGGTCAAAACTTGGCGCAAAATGCAAAGGGGGCCAATAAACCAGTAAACATCAAAGTTCTCTTGTTTTGCCCCAACTAGAGGTCCGGTGAGATGACTATACTGCACCGGCACCTAGGGGGACGACGTAGCTTCATTGACTTACTGCACATGCCTTTGGGTGTATGACATGTGGGCCCAACAGGTGGCTGGCCCACCTGTCATACAGCCAAAGGCAGGTGCAATTAAGGCACCGGAGCCCAGTCCCACCGGTGGGACGGCCGAGGAGTAGATGGCCAACACACACGTGAATGCAACGCAGTCTGCACTTCTCATATAAAGGCTCCCCGCTAGTCCAATCTACAAAATCCTATGCACCTACGCACCCCAACCAAGGGCAAGAGTGAGCATTCCAATCGCAAGATCAGTTGACTAGAAGCTAGACCCATGGAGGCGATGAGCGCGAGCATCAGCCGGCTGTGCCAAATGGTCCACGACGCCGGCCTGCGGCCCGGCATTGAGGAATGTCTCCAGGTAGTGCTTGAGGCCGCCAGGGCGAGAGGCCGCTTGGACGACAGCTTCGTCTCCTTGTTAGACGAGGTCCTCGTCAGCTTCCTCGACAAGTTCACCATCGTCAAGAAGCTCGCGGATGACCTTGACGTACGCCTCCAGCCCACGCGCCCAGGCTCTGCGATGCCCGCCACCCTCAACGGCCTCTATGGTGACAACCTCTTCGACGCACTGGTGGTCCTGCGACCGCCCGCCGTCGCGCTGGAGAATGTCCACCTCGAGGTCGCGCTCGCCACGCAGCGCCTGGCGTAGCAAGACACCATCGACATAATCACCCACGTCTATGCGCAAATCGTCCACAAGGACTACTACGTGCAAGAGGAGGACGATAGGACGCTGGCCTTCTTGGACCGCGGGGCAACCTCGGACGGCATTGTTCAGAAGCACGTTGAGCTCGCCACCAACGCCGCTGCTCCTCACACGTCGGTTGGTGACCCGACGCACTAGGGCGTGAGGATGTCGTTGATGGATCCGTATGTATCTTTATCTTTCCGTCAAATCCATGTAGTAGTATATGGTACTACTAGTAATTATCTTACCTTTTGCATCAACTTCATAATTTTCGTACGTACTCCATGCATGAACCGCGCCAGAACCAAACTTCTCATTACTCTAGGGAAAATCGTTATTTCTATCTATCGGTCGCGCCATGGAGCAGAACCAAATTTTACAAGTTACAAGTACAAAATGAAAAGCCTGCCGTGTTCGCATCGCACCCCCACACGGTTGGTCTGGCACGCCGCTCAAGGGGGGATGCGTGCTGTGTTGCAATTTCACTTACAAGCGGGACCGCAGTTGAGCAAACCGGCTATCGGCAAACTCCCACCCCGCCCACCATGCGATGACTGAGAAAATAGGAGGGAGAAGAGATGGTTGTAGCACGAACTCCAAGAAAATTGGTGTCAGATGGGACTCGTGTGGGTGGCGTGTGCCGTACTGTTAGACGTGAATGCTAGTTATGTCCCATGCAACCCCACTATATCGGGGTGCTGGTTACATAGAGCGAACACATTATCTCTCCAGGAGTATGGTACACAACTAGTACTACTCACATTGTTCCGAAATTTCCTAGAGTCCGTGCTCAGCCCTCCTCTCTCTCTCCCTTCTCAGCCAGCCAGCAGACGCGCGGAGCCCATCGCCTGTTTGCTCACATGCTGTCCCACATGTCAGTGAACATGCAAGAGGACCCACTAAACCTGCACATCTTTCACCTCGACGTGCTGGTGATGAGAAACAAATCCAATAAAGATCTTCGGTGGCCGCTTTTGGAGTTACTCAAGAGTAAGATTCTATTTACAGTTTAACCCAAGATGCACATCACGTGGCTTCAACTAGCACTCCATTTTCTTGCATGCCATGACTAGGATGCTGGATGTCCCACGTGTTGGCAAAAGGAGGAAGAACTCGACCAAATCTTCTCCACATTTAAACCGAAGGAGTAGGAAACGCGGCAAGCCCTGTGCCTACATCATACTACGTACAAGCCCACCTCACGCAGTCATGCTATCACCATATTTCTCGGCCTCCGTGCGACACCTAGCTCTAGTTGATCTAATTAGAACTAACTATTGTGCTAGCATACTCCAATATTAGGTTGGCTCTATGTGATGTGGCAACTTCATATAACCGCATGCTGGCTATACTACTACGGTACTCACACTCCAAGAAGTGAGTTGAAAACCATTCATAAATTGAGTTTATGACATGCATATGCAAATGTACCATTCATTACATACAACAAGTCATCAACACACAACGATAACGAGGATACATGTTGGATTATAGATTACGTCCAACAAAACATCCTAGTAAATACTAAAGTTTTCATCACACAACAAATAACAAGCAATGAAATGAACTTCAGCTCAACCAATCCTCGGCGTTGGAAACACTTGCTTTGAACCATAGGTAAGCCTCTGGGAAGGGCCAGCTATTGTCAATCCCGAGACCAACGCACGACTGATCATCCAGGCTGAAGCGGCCTATATCAGGACGCATATTGTGATAGCCACGGTAGGGAACCATAGCAATGTCTGAGGTATAGATACATTTGCTTCTCATAAATGGTAGTAACGTTGTGCCAACAGCAGCAGGATCGCCTTTCACCATAAGTGGATAGTTTAGTCCAAGGAAGAGCGAGTTTTCTCCAAGACTATCAATATTGAACCAGGGAGAAGGTGTTGGGGCTAGCACACTAGTATCCATCCCGATTACCCTGCAACGGATGTTGGAATAGGTCTGGAGAGTGCGACCATGGGAGACAACACCTGCTTCCTTAGTAACATCAGCAGTGCCCTGTATACAGACAAGAAGAGGTGATCCATCGGAATAAGTTGCCAGGCACCACTGAGTATATAGGTCCTGCTCGTCCTCATGCTCGTGATCATCACCATCGTCATCTCCCCCTTGGTTATAATTTTTTTCAAGTATAGGTGGTGGAATGTTCACAGGACCTTGGAAACACAAGAAGGTTAATTAGTAAAGGGAAACTAGCTAACCCGCATGTATGTGGATGAAACAATTATAATTACGGTGGAAGACAAACATACCGAAAGCATCAGGATTCCATGCAAAAACAGTGCCACAAGTGGTGGCAGCAAACACAAGACCCTCATATTGAATTGCATCACAGTACACATCCGTGTACATAAACTGATTTTTGAGCAATATCCATGGAGGCGTGGAAGTAAGGACGACAACATGCTTGTAGAAGATAGCAACAACTCGATAGTTTGTGTAATCCCAAGAGCAGTTGAGAACTCGAAAAATTTCTATCTTCTGTAGACGACAGTCACCATGATCGTAGTTGAACGTACGTAGACCATCTGTGTGCTCAACCTATGGGCACTCTGAGATTTTTGGAAGTGGAACCCGGTGACGAGTGTACACATTCACAAGTTCCCACTCGCAGTTGTACCCAATATAAACAACTCAATCTCCATTTGCTCCTGCCCAGGCCTTATCCTTAAGCGATAGCATCTTAACATCACACGTATCATTATCAAGCAGCATCAACTTGCACAAGGCGAGGCTTCCGTCGTCCGCGCGCCAGCGAGCAGGGTCATGGCGAAGAAGATAGGGGAGATCAAACCGCTCCTGGACCCTTGGGTTCTTTGTAATGATGTTATTAGTTGAGTAGAGAATGGTCTTGAACGAACCTGCCATGCTGGCCGAGGTGATGAAGTCGCACCGATCAATGAGTTCCTCCACCATGTCATCTTTCAGATCGGGGCAAGATTAACGGGGTAGTTTCTGGCCTGTTCCCTCCATGGAGAAGACGATCGAACAATGGCAGAAGGAAGGGTGAAGGCAAATGGAGGAGGGAGGAAGAGCGTGCGACGGTAGTTCCAAATCGAGAGGGAAAGGCGAAGAGGCGGTGGATGGTTGCCACGATACACGAAGAGGCTAGTGTGGAGCGGACGGTTGCCACAGAGGTCACACACTGACGACAAGGGCATCTTGTCAGACCTAGAGCCCGCACGGGATGGCCTCCGTCCCGCACACGAGCGAAGCCACTTCGCACCCCCACACGGTTGGTCCGCCACGCCGCTAGAGAAATGCGTGCTGTCTTGCATCTTCACTTAGGCCAACTCCAGTGCGCTCGCCCAGCCCCCTTTCTCTCGACACCCCCGAGCTACCCAACCACGACTACCTGTTTTCGCTCCTTGCGGCCGGATTTGGGGCGGATCCAGTCGGGCTTGAGCTTGCCCAGCTGTGGGAGGCCGTGCCACGCCATGGACTGGCTAGGCACCGGGCCGGAAGGCCTCAGCAAGGCCGCATGCAGGTACTGACTCCTCCTCTAGCCGCTCGGATCTACACCATCGGCGGTCCGCCGGCAGATACATGAATGGCGGTCGGCCGGGCTCGGTGCTGGCCCAAAAGCTCGTCGGCGCACCGTTGCCACTCATTATGTGCGACGACTGCCCAAAGAAGGTTTTGCGCCGCGTGTCTACAACGTCGGAACATCCCGGATGGGTGTTCATCAAGTGCTCAACCGAAGGGGTATGTGCTACTTTAACTTCAGTTGTGCTCTCGGATTTGACTAGTTGTGCTAACTTAAAATTTTATTGTGTAGAATGGATGCAAGTTTTGGTATTGGGAAGAAGAGTACATCGATATATTGATAGAGCGTAATTTAGTAGATGTTCGTGCACTTTTAGCTAGCATAGAGGCTAGAGATGAGACTAGTGCACTTGTTGATAGAATAGAGGCTAGACATGAGACTAGATGTGAGGAAGCAACGTCTACTTCTTTACACTCGAAGAAGAAAGAAGCACGCAAGATCGAGCCTCCGCAGATCAACAATGAATGCATAGAGAAGGCACTAATCCAACTTACAGGAGCAGTTATGGAAGTTGGGTATCTTCTAAAATGTGTTCTTGTTGTTCTTGTTTTCTTTGGTCTTGATTTTCTAGTCAGAATTTGGTGATGTATTTCCATGTACCAAAAAACAATGATGAAAAAAAATATGTGTTTGCAAAGAAAAATGTACATGGATGAGATGCGGCCGGGATGCATCCGCGCGTTGGGCGCACGACCACCGCATCCAAGAAATGGCCCGAACACGCCCCCATTGCCCCTAAACGGACAGAATCCAGGCAAAACAGACGTCTGTTTGGGGTCGTGCACTGGAGTTGGCCTTACAAGTGGAACCGCAGTTGAGGAAACCGACTATTGGCAAACCCCCACCTCGCCCGCCGCGCGATGGCTGAGTTAGAGAAACGAGGAGGTTGAAGAGATAGCTGTAGCACGGACTCCAAGAAATATGGTGTCAGATGGAAGTCGTGCTGGTGGCGTGTGCTGTACTCCTGGACGTGAATGCTTGTTCTGGCCCATGCCACCCTACTATATATCAAGGATTTGAGGTGCTGGTTACATACAGCGAACACATTAACATATGGCCCACCTCACACTATGGCCAAATTTCCTAGAGTCTATGCTAGGTTAAAAAGTGTTCTTTGTGAGGGTCGATGGCTAGTCTCAAGTTTAAAACTTGTTGTATTACGTATACGTAGACGTCGAGATAGTGCAGCAGTTTTGAAAGTTTGAACCCAAACATCAGAATGCAATTTCTACAGTTGATTGGACTCATCCGAGGACCTAGGATGATGGGATTCACAGCTACAGTAAAACACCCACCCGACGCATGAAGCATGTGAAGCTAGTACAAATAGTAGTGCTATTGTTGAGTGGACTCATCCGATAACCTGTTGCAATGCACGTACAATTATGTATTCAGAAAATATTTTTTTTGCCTCGTCGCATCACCCACTCTGAGAAGCGACTCGAAAGCCATTCATAAATTTAGTAAGTTTATCACAGGCATATCATTTAGCATTACATACAACAGGTCATCAACCCACAACGGCAACGAGGATACATTATAAATAATAAAGTTTTCATCACACAACAAATAACAAGCAATGAAATGAACCTTAGCTCAACCAATCCTCGGTGTTGGAAACGCTTGCTTTGAACCAGAAGTGATTCTCTGGGAAGGGCCAACTATTGTCAATCTCGAGACCAACGAAGGACTGATCATCCAGGCTGAAGCGGCCTATATCAGGACGCATATTGTGGTAGCCACGGTAGGTAAACATAGCAATGTCCGAGGTATAAATATAGTTGCTTCTCATAAATGGTAGTAATGTTGTGTCAACAGCAGCTGGATCGCCTTTCACCATCAATGGATAGTTTTGTCCAAGGAAGAGCGAGTTTTCTCCAAGACTATATATACTGAACCAGGGAGAAGGTGTTGGCACTAGCACACTAGTATCCATCCCGAATACCCTGCAACGGATGTTGGAAAAGATCCGGAGAGTGCGACCATGCGAGATAACACTTGCTTCCTTAGTAACATCAGCAGTGCATGTATACAGACAAGAAGAGGTGATCCATCGGAATAAGTTCCAGGCGCCACTGAGTATATAGGTCCTGCTCGTCCTGATGCTCATGATCATCACCATCGTCATCTCCCCCTTGGTTATAAATTTTTTTCAAGTATAGGTGGTGGAATGTTCACAGGACCTTGGAAACACAAGAAGGTTAATTAGTAAAGGGAAACTAGCTAACCTGCATGCATGTGGATGAAACAATTATATTTACGGTGGAAGACAAACGTACCGAAAGCATCAGGATTCCATGCAGAAACAGTGCCACGATTGGTGGCAGCAAACACAAGACCCTCGTATTGAATTGCATCACAGTACACATCCGTGTATACAAACTAATTTTTGAGCAATATCCATCGAGTCGAAGTATGAAGGACAGCAACAAGCTTGTCGAAGATAGTGACAGCACAAGCATTCCTATAACCCCAAGAGCGGTTGGGAACTCGACAAATTGCTATCTTCTGTAGATGACAGTCACCATGATCATAGTTGAACATACGTAAAATACCGGTGTGCTCAACCTCTGGGCAGTCTGAGATTTTTGGAAATGGAACCCGGTGACGAGTGTAGACATTCACAAGTTCCCACTCGCAGTTGTACCCAATATAAACAACCCAATCTCCATTTGCGCCTGCCCAAGCCTTACCCTCAAGCGATGGCATCTTAACATCACACATATCATTATCAAGCGGCATCAACTTGCACAAGGCGAGGCTTCCGTCGTCCACACGCCAGTGATCAGGGTCACGACGAAGAAGATAGGGGAGATCAAACAACTCCTGTTCTTTGTAATGATGTTATTAGTTGAGTCGAGAATGGTCTTGAACTAACCTGCCATGCTAGCCGAGGTGATGACGTCGCACCGATCAATGAGTTCCTCCACCATGTCATCTTTCAGATCGAGGCAAGAATAATGGGGTCATTTCTAGCCTGTTCCCTCCATGGAGAAGATGATCGAACAATGGTAGAAGGAAGGGTGAAGGCAAATGGAGGAGGGAGGAAGAGCGTGCAACAACAGTTCCAAATCGAGAGGGAAAGGCGAAGAGGCGGTGGACGGTTGCCACGGTACACGAAGAGGCGCCCCGACCTACATAGACGTCCATTCGGAAATTGTACAAAAGGACTCTTCGTCGTCTCACTGAAATGTTGGAACGGGACCACATGTCAACGAAACATGGTGTGTAATTTCTCGTGCAAAATGCGATCTGGCCGCGTTGGCCCGAGGTTCCGCATTAGTTCTTGACTTTATTTTTTTAATGGCATGCCGTTCAGTTTTGAAGCACGACTAACTGGTATTGTATGCAGAGAAAATATAAACTACTCTGCTACTACTCCTCCTCTAGTACTAGTATCAAAAAAGATATATAGGCTGGAGCTTGAGTGCTTTCTTGCTAAGGGCTGCCCACTTGCTTCTCACACTATCACCCTCTCTCCAGATCTAAAAAGACGGTCTCTCTCTCCCTCCTCATCGGTGGTCACAGATCCGCCGGGGAAGAAAAGGACGTGCAGCATTGACGCACTTGTCGTCGGCGAGCGAGGTCATGCACTGACGACAAGGCCATCCTCTCAGACCTTGCGCCCGCGCGGGATGGCCTCCGTCCCCAAGATCACTGCCGTAGTGTGTGCGGAGGACGACGACCACGAGCGAAGCCAGTTCCCGCCGACCATCAGGTATGCTACCTCTTTTCAAACCATACCCTTGTTCTATTGCCCCATCTGCCATGTCACTGCATGTGGATCTTTTTCCACTCCACCATCTTCCAAATTTGCTATCCTCTGCTCTGCTGGTCACGCAGACGAAAACCATAATTTGCACTATTAAGGGAAACCCTACTTCATGCAGACTAATCCATGTCTGGGTTGAATAAGGAAAGGAAGGGAGAAAGCACTATTAAGGGAGAGCACCAATGATAGACCGATAGAAAGCAGACCCGAAGCAGGAGAACCATCTGTGGTAGAAAGCTTGGCCTTCGTATCAACAGGCGTAGCGGCGGGCTTGCAGTTAAGCATGCCAGCGCACTCTAGGAGCTCGTGAGCATACTTCCGCTGATGAAGGAAGAAGCCATCCGGACGGCGCACCACCTCGACCCCGAGGAAGTAGTGCAAAGGACCCAAGTCCTTGATGGCGAACTCAGCGCGAAGACGAGCCGTGAGGTGACTGAGGAGACCAGCCGTACATGCCGTCAGGATGATGTCGTCGACATAGAGCAGCAAGTAGGCTGTGTCAAAGCCCTGATGATAGACGAAGAGCGAGGCGTCCGAGTGGGTAGAGCAGAACCCAAGCTGGTGGAGAAACGCCGCAATGCACTGGTACCAAGCGCGCGGAGCTTGCTTGAGTCCATACAAGGACCGCGAAAGCAGGTACACGTGGTCGGGAAGCGTCGGGTCAACAAATCCGGTGGGCTGCTAGCAGAAGACCTGCTCCTCGAGGTGACCATGGAGGAAGGCATTGGAGACGTCCATCTGGTGCACCGGCCAAGCACGGGAGACCGCAAGGTGGAGAACCGTGCGTATCGTGCCGGGTTTGACGACCGGAGCGAAGGTGTCGGTGAACTCGATGCTAGCACGCTGTCGGAAGCCACGAACGACCCAGCGCATTTTGTAGCGATCAAGGGTACCATCAGGACGGAGATTGTGTTTAAAGACCCACTTCCCGGTAATCACGTTGGCGTGCCGGGGACGGGGAACAAGCTGCCATGTCCGGTTGCGCAACAGGGCGTCAATCTCCTCTTGCATCGCAGCCATCCAGAGCGGGTCACGAAGAGTGGCTCGAACGAAGGATGGCAACGGCGACGGCTCAGAGGTGGATGTCGCATGGACGTAGTCATCCGAGGCGTAGCGCGAGCTCGGGCAGAAAACGCCCGTACGGGCACGGGTGACCTGGCCGGCCACAGGCACCGAGGGGGCCGGGGGCGCCGGGGGGCCGCGGGCGCCAACGTCGGGGGCGCCGAGGGGGCCGCGGGCACCAGGGGCGCCCGGGGGGCCGCGGGCGCCAACATCGGGGGCGCCAGTGCTGCGGCTGTAAGAGGCGTCGCGTGCGGGGGCGTGCCTCAAAGCCAGGGGCGGGCCAAGAGAAGCGCGCGAGCGCCCTGGGAGAGGCGTCGAGGAGCCCGCGTCACCGGTGGCAGGAGGAACAACCGGGGGTACCTGGTGAAACGGAAACACATGCTCATCAAAATAAACGTGCCAGGAAGTGAACACACGGTGGGAGACGGGATCGTAGCACCGATATCCCTTGGAGTTGGAGGGGTAGCCGATGAAGATGCAAGCGACAGAACGAGGTGCGAGTTTGTGAGGAGCGTAGTCGGTAATTCTAGGATAGCAAAGGCACCCGAAAATACGCAAGCCATCATAAGATGGGGGCGTACGGAAGAGAAGATGGTGAGGTGCATAGTTCCACCGTGGGCGGCAAGGTCGAAGGTTAAGGAGAAGAGAAGCAGTGGCGAGTGCGTCCGGCCAGAAACGAGGCGACACATTAGCATGGAATAGGAGCGTGCGAACGCAGTCGTTCAGAGTGCGAAGGACGCGTTCGGTTCGACCGTTCTGCTGTGAAGTATACGGGCATGTGAGACGAAAAACTGTGCCGTGGTGTGACAGAAAAGTGCGGAAAGCAAGGTTGTCAAACTCTTTTCCATTGTCAGTCTGAAGAGCAAGGATGGGACGCCCAAACTACGTGCTGACATAGGAGTAAAAAGCCGTCAAAGTGGAGAGTGCATCCGACTTTCTGCGCAAAGGAAAAGTCCACACATAATGAGAATAATCATCAAGGATAACCAGATAATATAAATAGCCCGAATTACTAGGAACCGGAGAGGTCCACACATCGCTATGGATCAACTAAAAAGGAAAAGAAGCTATGGTGGTGGAGTTATTGAACGGGAGGCGAACATGTTTGCCAACACGACAGGCATGACAGGTGTGGTCCTCAATCTTATGACAACTGAAACTGAAACTCCTAAGAATATGACGAAGTGTGACGGGGTTGGGGTGACCCAAGCGAGCGTGCCAGAGAACAACTCCAGCAGAGAGAGCGACTGGTGTGGTGGTGGTGGATGAGGGCGAATGCACCGGGTAGAGCTCGTCGGGGCTATCACACCGATCGAGTACCATCCTGGTTTGAGCGTCCTTGACACAAAAACCAAGCTCGTCAAATTCAACAGTGACAGGATTTTCATGTGTGAAACAACGAACAGAGATAAGATTCTTAATAAGATGAGGAGACACAAGTATGTCAGACAAAGATAAAGGCGTAGAAGTAGAAGGAAAAGAAGTGTGCCCAACATGTGTGATAGGAAGTGTGGAACCGTCGCCGACAATGATGCGGCGGTCAGTAGAGACAGGAGTGAAGGAGGCAAGGTTACCAGGATGAGAAAACATGTGAGCCGTGGCACCGGTGTCCATGTACCAATCACCACCTCCAGTGTAGTTGTTCGGCGTAGGAGCGACATGCAGCTCGGTGAGGAGCACCGGGTCCCAGGGCGCTGGCGGCAGGACCGGCGAGGGGGGCGAAGACGCCATGGGGAAGCCGTAACCGCCGGTCAGCTGCGGCGGTGGGTACTCGCCATACGGCTGCGGAGCCGCGTAGTACGCATGATGCACCGAGGGGGCCGGGCGCGCCGGGGAGGCCGCGGGCAGCGAGTGGCCCGCTGATGACCCCCACCAGTACCCGGGAGACTCATATGCGGGCGAAGCCCTGTACGCAGGCGGAGACCCAGACGTGGAAATGGGCGGAGCCCCGTATGCCTCGTACGTGCGAACGGGCGCGTCGTAGGTGGCGACCGCCCCGTACGACGGTGGGGCCGGCGGCGGAGCCACGCCAGAGGGCACCGGCGACGGGACGGCAGAGACGGCGGCGGACGGGCCGGCGGACGCCATCGCTGGTCCGACGGCGGCGGTCGATGTGGTTGGGTGGCAGCAGCGATGCGGTTGGCAGTCGCGGGCGAGTGGATCGGGTGGTGCGCCTAATGGCATCGCGGGCGATGTGCCTTGCATGGCGTCGTACGCATGGCCGTACGCATAGCCATGCAAGGGCAGTGAGGCAAAACAAGGCTGGTCCGTTGGCTGGCCTTGCATGGCCCCGTTCGCATGGCCGTACGCGTAGCCTTGCAAGGGCAGCGAGGCAAAACAAGGCTGGCCCGTTGGCTTCTCCATGGGCGGATGTTGACCCGCTAACTGGTGCCCCAACCAGGACACGGGAGCCCCGTATCCATGCGGAGGTGGAGGGGCAGCGCCGTAGTGAGCGGCGGCGGCGGGGTCAGAGGCTGAAGCGGCGGCCGGGGAAGGCGGAGATCGCGGTGGCGGAGGCGGCGACAGTGTGGAGGCCATCATCGAAGCGATCGGCAGGGAGAGAGAGGGGCGGCGGCCGGCAGCGGCGGCGCCGCGGAGGAGGCGCGTGCGGCGGCGGCGGCAGAAGGCTAGGGTTAGAACCCGGAAACTGATACCATGTAGAATATATGAATTTCACGATGTATTGCTCTCGTGCATAGACACGTATATATGATGTACAAAGATGGGCCACGGACCTCAACTATACAAGGAACTAGGAGGCAGGCCCAATACACAATATGCATGTAACACATATACTCAACAGTACCGTCCAAGAGACTAGGCATCGAACCCGCATCTAGGTTGAAAAGGGAAAAATCAGTAGCTAAGGAATGAGTCTCGTGTCTCTTGGTTGAAAAAGGGTGAAAAAGGGTAGAAAGGCATGACAATGCAATAGAGAATGACCAGGTCGATCGGTTTGTTGTCCTCACATAGGAAAAAGGCGGCTAAAGAGAACAAAAATGGGATGTAATCCACATATGCTGCCTGGATATTTGTTGCTCTGGGTAACCATACCTCCCTCACCACTCTATGCGTCTGTGGAGGTATATCATACTGGTGCGCCCACTGTCCGAATGGGCCTCCCATGCTCTTATTGCCACTTTTTTGCTGTTAGTATAACGCCAGCGATAAAGTTAAGCAATGCTACTGCTAAAGTGATGCCACATTTAACTAATGCCGCACTCAGTCTAATGCCACCGATAAATTTAAGCAATGCCATTTAATGTGAGTGGATTATTTCAGGGTTAGCTGTTGATTGTGGATGTATTAAAGAATTTTCAGCTAAGGCATTCTAATGTTGTTGCACAGCCAGTATACCAACGATGAAACTTGTTACTACCTTCAGATTTTTGCACTATTAATGCTTATAGATTACATACCTCACTTTCATGAGATAAGTCAATTTTTTGTACAGTGTCACCAAAATGCCAAGGCACTGATGTCATTTTTTTGGGTTAAACTGCACAAAAAATTATGAAGACAAGAGGAAAGGCAAGAGTGGGCACCTCCTCCTTCGGCTATTCTATTGATCCGTTCGATCAAGTTTTTATGTTTGATCGATTATCAAGATTGGGATAGCAATTTTGAGGTCCCCTCGAGTTCGAAATGATATTTACCTTGAAGGTACATGGTTTGCAATTTTTTATACTGTCATTAGTTAATAATGCTAGTTACCTTCAGACTTTTGTATTTGGTTTAATGCTCTTGCACAGCTAGTATACCAATGCTGAAACTTGTTACCTTTACATTTTGTATTGTTAGTTCTTATAGAAATCTTCCAGTGCTAGCTTATGGAAATCTGTTCAGTAAAACTATTGTACTATACGCCGTAATAAAAAATTACTCTACTATTGCACTAGCCACTGGATTAGTGTATATTTGTACTATTCGAATGGTGTTGCATTAGCGTATGGACAGATATATAGTGTGGCAAGCTTTCCCAGATATGTGATACGTCTCCAACGTATCTATAATTTTTGATTGTTCCATGCTATTATATATTCTGTTTTGGATGTTTAATGGGCTGTATTATACACTTTTATATCATTTTTGGGACTAACCTACTAACCGGAGGCCCAACCCAAAATGCTATTTTTTTTGCCTATTTCAGTGTTTCGAAGGAAAAGAATATCAAACGGAGTCCAAACGGAATGAAACCTTCGGGAACGTGATTTTTCGGAACAAGCGTGACCAAGAGGACTTGGAGTGGACGTCAAGCAACCAACGAGGAGGCCATGAGGCAGGGGGTGCGCCTACCCACCTGGGCGCGCCGTCCACCCTCGTGGGCCCCTCGTGGCTCCACCGACCTACTTCTTCCTCCTATATATACCTACGTACCCCCAAACCATCAGCAGAGGAGCCAAAACCCTATTTCCACCGCCGCAACCTTCTGTACCCATGAGATCCCATCTTGGGGCCTCTTTCGGCATTGATCACGAAGGGCTTCTACATCAACACCCTAGCCTCTCCGATGATGCGTGAGTAGTTTACCTCAGACCTTCGGGTCCATAGTTATTAGCTAGATGGCTTCTTCTCTCTCTCTTTGGATCTCAATACAAAGTTCACCTCGATTCCCTTGGAGATCTATTCAATGTAATCTTCTTTTGCGGTGTGTTTGTCGAGATCCTATGAATTGTGGGTTTATGATCAAGATTATCTGTGAACAATATTTGAATCTTCTCTGAATTCCTTTATGTATGATTGGTTATCTTTGCAAGTCTCTTCGAATTATCGGTTTGGTTTGGCCTACTAGATTGATCTTTCTTGCAATGGGAGAAGTGCTTAGCTTTGGGTTCAATCTTGCGGTGCTCGATCCCAGTGACAGTAGGGGAAACGACACGTATTGTATTGTTGCCATCGAGAATAAAAAGATGGGGTTTATATCATATTGCATGAGTTTATCCCTCTACATCATGTCATCTTGCTTAAAGCGTTACTCCGTTCTTATGAACTTAATACTCTAGATGCATGCTGGATAGCGATCGATGTGTGGAGTAATAGTAGTAGATGCAGGCAGGAGTCGGTCTACTTGTCACGGACGTGATGCCTATATACATGATCATACCTAGATATTCTCATAACTATGCTCAATTCTATCAATTGCTCGAGAGTAATTTGTTCACCCATCGTAATACTTATGCTATCTTGAGAGAAGCCACTAGTGAAACCTATGGCCCCGGGGTCTATTTTCCATCATATAAGTTTCCAATCTATTTTTATTTTGCAATCTTTACTTTTTATCTTTATCATAAAAATACCAAAAAAAAAAATCTTTTCATCTCTATCAGATCTCACTTTTGCAAGTGGCCGTGAAGGGGTTGACAACCGCTTTATCGCGTTGGTTGCAAGGTTCTTATTTGTTTGTGTAGGTGTGTGGGACTTGAGCGTGGTCTCCTACTGGATTGATTCCTTGGTTCTCAAAAGCTGAGGGAAATACTTACGCTACTTTACTACATCACCCTTTCCTCTTCAAGGGAAAAACCAACGCAGTGCTCAAGAGGTAGCAAGAAGGATTTCTGGCGCCGTTTCCGGAGAGTCTACGCACAAGTCAAGACATACCAAGTACCCATCACAAACTCTTATCCCTCGCATTACATTATTTGCCATTTGCCTCTCATTTTCCTCTCCCCCACTTCACCCTTGCCGTTTTATTCGCCATCTCTTTTCGTTCGCCTCTTTTTCGCTTGCCTTTTGTATCCCCGTGTGCTGTCATGGCTAGTCCTTTATCTACTCCTTTGTCTCCCGATAATGAAATTCTTAATTTTAAACAAAGGGAGGGAGAAAATCTAAAAGATGCTTGGTACAGAATTTGCAATGCGCAAAATAGATCTACTAGGAAGCAATCTACTTCCATTCTTCTTCGCAATTTTTACGTAGGCATCACTCCTTGGAATAGATATATTCTTGATACCATTACTGGAGGAAATTTCTTGGGTAGCCACACTTTTGATTCTTATAATGCTATGATAGATTTGTTTGGCCCACCACCTCTTTTGGTTAATGGAACTATTTTAACTTTGGAACATGTGATGCAACGGCTTGAAATTATTGAAAATAAAGTTGCTAACGTAGAGTTGATTGCAAATTTGGATAAGAAGATCCATAACCAAATTACCCAATACGGATCTAAGGTAGGAGTTGCTCTTAAATTTTTTAAAGAAAAGGAACCTATGGTTAATGAAAAGATAGATCAAGATTCCACTAGAATTGATAAAATTGAGGATATTATTACCAACCTAGGGTCTCCCTTTTCTTCCGTGAAAAACACTACTCCTAATGCTAAGATTCACAAATTGTTGTATGTTCCTAAAAATAAGGGTGAAACTTCTAGTAAGGGAAATGCGGACCTCAAATCCATAAGTGTTCACCCCAACATTCTCGCTATCCTTAAGGAACCTTTTGCTACAAATGATTTTTTCGATTTCGTGGCTAGGAGTTTGATAATTAATAAAAAGAAAGAAACTCCCAGGGGTTATAGATGTCTTATTGAAGAATTGCCTACCAAAGATGGCAATACCTAGATCTATCCTTACTTTTATGCCTAGCTAGGGGCGTTAAACGATAGCGCTTGTTGGGAGGCAACCCAATTTTATTTTATTTTCTTGCTTTTTGGTTCTGTTTAGTAATAAATAATCCATCTAGCTTCTGTTTATATGTGGTTTTGTGCTTTAATTAGTGTTTGTGCCAAGTTGAACCTATAGGAGTTTCTTGGATGATAGTTATTTGATCTTGCTGAAAATTCCAGAAACTTTCTGTTCACGAAAACAATTGTTAAAAATCACCAGAACGTGATAAAATACTGATTTCAATTGCAGTAGATCAACGAACAAATTATCTAGGTCGCCCTATTTTGGTAGAATTTTTGGAGTTCCAGAAGTTTGCGTTAGTTACAGATTACTACAGACTGTTCTGTTTTTGACAGATTCTGTTTTTCGTGTGTTGTTTGCTTATTTTGATGAATCTATAGCTAGTAAAAGAGTTTATAAACCATAGAGAAGTTGGAATACAGTAGGTTTAACACCAATATAAATAAAGAATGAGTTTATTACAGTACCTTGAAGTGGTGTTTTGTTTTCTTTCGCTAACGGAGCTCACGAGATTTTCTGTTAAGTTTTGTGTTGTGAAGTTTTCAAGTTTTGGGTAAAGATTTGATGGATTATGGAACAAGGATAGGCAAGAGCCTAAGCTTGGGGATGCCCAAGCCACCCCAAGGTAAAATTCAAGGACAACCTGTCGTGGTATTCTCACGGGGGGGGGGGGGTGTGAGGCGACAGATGCCACAAGGGCTTAGTGTGAGGGTAAGACTGCTGCTGATAGGCCCGGGAGCGGGTATGCGAGTAGCACGCGCTAGTTTACCCAGGTTCGGGGCTCTCCGGAGAGATAATACCCCTACTCCTGTATGTCTGTGTATCTGTAGTATATCTGGTACAGAGTTGCTCCTGGAGCTGTATCTGAGATCAGTGCCAAGTGCCTCTGATCTGGTATATGCATGCGTATGGGGCATGCTAGTGCCGGCCATGCTCATGGCCGTGAGCATATGGGTGCTCACGTGTGAGTGTGTGTGAGAGTGAGTCCATCCCCTTGGATGGATGGATGGCTATATATAGTGTGGAGCTAGCTTACTATCTCTAAGCTATGTGGTGGTATGGGAGCAAGGCATGGTGCATGTCATGCTTGTCCCCTGGGTCACTTCATAAATAGTGCCAGGGGACAAGTGACACTATACATGATGGCGTCGAGGTACAGCCGTCTCGTCCGCGGTATGGCCGCCACGTCGGGGTCTTGTCGATGTCGGGTCGGGCTGCAGTCGGCAGCCGGCTGGTCGGCGCAGTCGGCAGCCGGCAGCCGGCCGGGCAGAGCAGTCGGACGGGGAGCCGGCAGGAGCAGCCGGGCAGTCGGACTGAGGGGCTTTGCCAGCCCCGATGTCTTGAAATATTGTCTTGCCGTCTTCGGGATACCCGTGGCCAATTACTCTGACAGTAGCCCCCAAGCCTCCGGGCAACTTGGCAAAGTTGGGCGGAGGTTTTTTGGCGGGTGTTCATGGAAATGATCATGCAAAAGACAAAGTTAGTCCACGTAGATATATCAAATGATTGCTTTTAGCGTTGCAAGTTTTATGCAGAGGGTGCCGACTCGGTTTCGTCCGAGCCCCCTTCAATCTTTTTCATGTTCCCTCCACTCTTTGGCTTGCTCTCGCTTGCCGGACAGCCGCTCTGCGGTCTGTGGCTGAGAGTGGGCCGCGGAGTGGAGTGTACAATACTCAGACTTTGGGAGCGAATTTAACCGAGCAGATACTCATAAAGAAAACGGCCGGGTCGCCCGAACCGTTTTTCTTCCCGGACGTTTTTCACGTGGGTGGCCTCCAGCGTTCGCTCTTGCTAGCCGGACAGCCGCTCCGCGGTCTGTGACTAAGAGTGGGCCTTTGGTACTGCGCACGCTACTAAGCCGTCTGCGGGAACAAACGTCTCAGGCCAAGCGGCCAGCCCCCGGGCCAACTCTGGCTGGCGCAGGGGCGAACAGTGCTGCAACTGTAATGAAATGCAGAGATAGCCCCCGAGCATCGCTCGTGGTTATCCGTGCTCTTGCGGTGAAAAAATATGCGGGTGCGGAGCTCACATTGGTTTTCATGTAGCCGAGGCGGAGTTTGCCGAAGACAGCCGGCGCGGCTCGGCGCTCGCGGAGCGCACCGGCGCACCCGCTGGGTGTTGCCTTCGAGCCCCCGGGCGCTCGAGGAGGGGTCCCGGCCGGTCAGGCTCGACCGGCCAGGCGGCGAGGCGTCTTACAGCGCCCTTTTTCTTCTTCTGCCGGCTGCTGGCAGCCGGACGAAACTCTTCTCTTGTCCGCGATCTTCCGTGGGGGCGCGCCAGCGCACCCACTGGGTGTAGCCCCCGAGATTCGGGCCGACTGCTGAGCAGTCGGGCCGGATCTTCCGGCAACTACTTTGTCTTCTTCCTCGCGGGGCCGCGTCAGCGCACCCGCTGGGTGTAGCCCCCGAGATTCGGGCCGACTGCTGAGCAGTCGGGCCGGATGTCCCGGCAACTACTTTGTCTTCTTCTTCACGGGGGCGCGTCAGCGCACCCGCTGGGTGTAGCCCCCGAGATTCGGGCCGACTGCTGAGCAGTCGGGCCGGATCTCCCGGCAACTACTTTGTCTTCTTCTTCACGGGGGCGCGTCAGCGCACCCGCTGGGTGTAGCCCCCGAGACTCGGGCCGACTGCTGAGCAGTCGGGCCGGATCTCCCGGCGACTACTTTGTCTTCTTCCCTTTTTCTCGTCAGCCGGCTGTGCACAGCCGTACCGGCTCGTCGGTCGGCCAGGCCGCGAGGCGGGCAGACGAGCCAGCCGGCCGAGCGGCAACGTGGGCTTTTGACCAGAGCAGTCAGCTGGATTGCAGCCTCCAGAATCGGATCCTCCCCCTCTCTTTTTTTTCTTTTTCTGTGACTCCTCGTGAGCAGCCGGACCCAGCCCGCCCCTTTTTTTTCTTTTGACCAGCCGGCTGGGCACCCAGCCCTTCTTTACTTCTTTTATCCGGCTTTGACTTTTCTTTTATCTTCAGTCCCAGCCCGCCCTCTTTTCTTTTATCTTCTTCACACTGGCTGAACAGTCGGCAAGAGCGAGCGGGGAGCCGGCAGCCGGCCAGGCCGGCCGGGTGGTGGGTGAAGCCGGGTGGCGGGCGGAGCCGGCCATCCGGGTGGCGGGAGCCGGCTGTGCAGGCGCGGACGGGGAGTCGGCGGCCGGGTGGCGGGACTTGGGCGACTTGGCGCGGTGCGGACGGCGGCTGGCGCGCCTGAAGCAGTGAGTGCACGGGAGGCGGCCGACCCGCTGCCTGGAGGCGGAGCAGCCGGCCAGGCGCAGGTGGCGCGGTGGAGTGGCCTTGCGTGACGAGGCCAGAAGCGGGCGTGCAGCGTGAGGAGGACCTGGCGCTCGGGGCGGGAAGCCGGAGTCGGGCGCAGATGCGGGCGCGAGGAGGCCGGGCTCGGGGCTGGCTAGGCGAGAAGGCGGAGCCGGCGCGGAGATCCCAGGGAGGAGGCGCGTCGGGACGGCCGCACGGTGGAGAGGCGCGGTAGGGTGCTCGGGGCCACGGCGACAGGGGCCCGCGAGCACGCGGCCATGGAGGCGGGCGGGCGCCGGCGTCGGCGTGACGGAGCCAGGCGCGGCGCCCTCGCGCGTGTGCAGGAGGCGCTACGGTTGGGCAGAGCGGCGCTGCCCCGGGCGGAGGAAGGAGGTGACGACAGTGGCGCGATGAGGAGCAGCACCAACAGGGGGTGCGCATGAGGCGGCGCTGGGGTCGTCAGACGCCGCGGACGAAGCTGGAACGAGGCGCGTAGCAGCACGTGGACGCTGGGGGGACGGAGCCACAGCCGGCACGTGGGGCGAGCGAGGCGGCCGTAGCGGAAGGCGGAGCAGGCAGGCGGGGAGGACCCGGCGCGGCGACGAGGAGCCGGAGCAGACGACATGGCGGGGCGGAGTTGGCGGGTGCGGACCACCCGGCCGCGGGCGATGGAGGCGGCTCGGCGAGGCGCAGCCAGCTAGGCGAGGCAGAGCCGGTGCGAGTGCGGGCGAGAGGCGGCCAGGCGCAGCAGGCGGGCGCGGGAGTC